>NW_004797816.1:126409-132109 GCF_000002075.1 Aplysia californica
AATCTCAAGGACCTCGGAATAAAACCTTCTTTCTTATCTAGATTTCAGTGCGTGAGTCGCGGATTCGCGCAGCGCAGGTAGACCACAGTTCCGCCGCGAGAGAGGGCTTCTATCAGGGGTGCGGTGCCGCCCACAGAGCATCCTCCATTACTTTTAATCTCCTTGGCTACAGTAAAGTGATTATATATATGCCTATGTACATTGTATTTGTTGGGCTATTAAATTGCAGGTGAGGGTGGGTGAGACCGGGGGGAGGAGGGGCCCGAAGGTGATTGCTGCCCCAGGGCCCGACCTGGCTCTCAACGGCCCTGCATCTATATTGATGGACAACCGAAGAAGAAGAAGAAGTAGCTGTATGTCCTATCAATAGAAGAAATTAACAATTACAGGCCGACCAAAAGGTAAAATAACGTTTAGATCACTTACATTGTGCTTCAAAATTTTCAAACGCTAATTACACTAGTACATAGATCTATAATGTTCTGAACTCAGCATAAATCTGTTTTATTCTCTGGTTTTTCTATTCATTTTATTATTAAAGTGAAAACGCTTTGATTATCTTTGCAATTGAATCCCCTAGGAGAAAGGAATAGGTAAAACAAAACTGTCTCCTGTAAGACACTGTGGAAAGCCATAGAACTCTCCAAATAACGAAGGACCAGAACAAAAAATAGCAAGTATTCGAACCAAGAGGGTTCGCCTCGTAGTCAGTTCATACCTAAAACTATCTTCAAAAAGAGAGAAAAAAGTCGTGCGAAGATTGAATACAAAAAGTGAGACATGGATAGGTTTCTATTTTAGTGATGCAGGGATTGCATTTTCAAGAAAAGTTTCAAGATCTTGGCGTTTTTATTTTGATTCGTCAATGTCGGATGAGATGAGTACTCGGATGCGTTGCATGTACAAAGATGTGAAAAATAAAATCAGTACAACGAGCAAATTAATCAATTCTTAGTACATGCATACTTTTTATCTTTGATAGTTATTTGCTTGATGATCTAAAGACTTGAGTATTGTAACTCTTCATAGTTATCAGAAATATCTCTTGGGAAAATGAAAATACTTGGAATTATTGCTCAGAAGGATACTGCTCGTTTAGTTTTACAGAAATAAGTTTACACAAATAAGCGAGACGGATACTGCTAGATCTAGATCTAGAGTCTAGTTTAGTTTTACAGAAAGAAGCGAGACTCAGATACACTTCATTTACGGATGTTGTATTGGCCTCTTCATGCCTCTTGTTGAGAAAGGGATAATGTAAAAGTTGACCTCTCTATATCTCAGATCGTTGAATGATAGGCTCCCAACTCGTCATCGTAATTAATTTAGCTTGTTGAAACTGAACAGTCCAGCCCGCAGTTTATTACGATCATTAGCTGACTAAAAAGTAAATATTATTACCGTCAAAGAAAGAAAATAAAATTTAAAAAAAAACTGCGTGAAAGGACACCTATAAAATCATGGGATAATGATCTGGAATGTAGTGTGGTAATTAAATTAAAAGGGATCAACTTTTTTTACACAGTAAAAAGTCCGCTCATGTCATTTATTTTTTTAGATTATACAGATGTCATAATCATATAATCTAGATTTTAAGTCAGAACACGTACTTTTTATGTGCAGCTTCGTGGTTGGCAGGTCCTCTGGTGTGGTCTGCTTCTTCTTTTTATGTTTGTTACTCTCTTGTAACACCTCTAATCTTCTCAGGTCTTCTGGCGCTCATATGACCTTATGCAGTTGCGAGCGCAGTAAAACCTCTACAAAAACAAACAATATATCTATCTATCTATCTATCTATCTATCTATCTATCTATCTATCTATCTATCTATCTGTAATATAAAATATATTATATATCATGTATATATGTATATATAGAATGTATATATACTTATATCTATTATCTATTTGTGGTGGCCGAATTTTGCTATTGAAAAGGCTCTTTAATGGCTGCATCGATCAACATGCATTTTACTCTCCAGATCATAACGCCCTTCGTTTTTTTCAGTTTTGGGACAGTTTTGCTGCAAAAGGCTAAATTTCTTTATTTCGCCGATCGCTTTTGTAGGCCGACGCTTCTGTCTCTGTAATTATAGAAAATCCGCCAGATTTGTTTATTTCAAGTCGTACTTCCGTTCGATACTATCGCGCATTGTCGCGCAATACTGAGCACTATTTTAAGAGTGCGACCCGTGTAGCTCTGGCCTCTTGTTTTCTTTCTTTACTTGGTGCTAAATTCAACTGTGACCCTTTCGTTTGATGCCCATCATCGCTTTTTCTGGACTCCTTTTGTTATTTATATTTGCGACTTGGAAACACGTGTGCCATTTTTCTTTCAAGATTTATTGCTCCATTCCAGTAGAGTGCAAATATAGTAGGACAATGACTTTCAGATGAAGTTAATGCACCGATTATTCCTTTCATCGAAAGAGGGTCCAGCTAGATGTGTGTGTGTGCAAAAAATGTATATATGTATGTGTGTGCGTGTGTGTGTGTGTATGCGTGTGTATGTATGTATGTGTGTGTGTGTGTGTGTGTGTGTGTGTGTGTGTGTGTGTGTGTGTGTGTATGTGTGTGTATAAAGCTCCCACAACCTATGCTTTTCAATCCGGGTTGAGCGCCATACAAAGTCATGGATCATTTTTACATGTACTATAAAGATTATTAGTATTATGTTTCATAAAAATACGATACACATATTTATTGTTTGCCGGATTTCTAGCAGCCTATCGTCAGTTGTTGGTTTGCGGCTTGTGTACCAAAGTACATGTCATATCTACTTAGTCCATCTACCAAGCACTCGAAACTGTTTCTTGTCTTGTCGTCTTCAGGGGTCAAGTGTGACAGTAGGGTGAAGCTAGAAATTATAACAAAGCACATTGTCCAATTATGGAAATATAGCCACGCGAACAAAAACACACACCACACACATACACACACATACACACACACTCTCTCACACACACACACACACACACACACACACTCACACACACGCGCACACACACATACACACACACACACGCACACACACACACACGCACACATCCACACACACACACACACTCACACACGCCCGCTCACACACACATTCTCTCTCTCTCTCTCCCCCTCTCTCTCTAGCTATCTGTCTGTCTGTCTGGCTGTCTGTCTGTCTCTGTGTCTGTCTCTATCTCTGTCTCTCTCTCTCTCTCTCTCTCTCTCTCTCTATCTATCTATCTATCTATCTATCTATCTATCTATCTATCTATCTATCTCTCTCTCTGTCTCTCTCTGTCTGTCTCAGTCTCTCTCTTTGTCTCTCTCTTTCTCTCTGTCTCTCTGTCTCTCTGTCTCTTTGTCTCTCTGTCTGTCTGTCTGTCTGTCTCTCTCTGTCTCTCTCTGTCTCTCTCTCTCTCTGTCTCTCTCTCTCTCTCTCTCCCTCCCTCTCTCTCTCTCTCTCTCTCTCTCTCTCTCTCTCTCTCTCTCTCTCTTTCGAAAACATAAAAGAACAATAAATATGTACGCACACATACACGCACTCACACACAAGTTCATTTTTATTCACACGTGCGCATGTTATAATATATCCCAATTTCTAGCGTTTTTGGTGGGGTTTTTTTTAGGGGGGGGGGAGGGTAGTTGTAGACTGAAGACAAAATTTGTTTGAAAAGCATAACGATGACTTGTCTGTTAGTCTGGTTTTGGTAAACGTTTTACGGCACTTGTAACACAAAAAGGTCATGTAAGTGCTGAAGATTAGAAGTGTTACAAGAGAGTGACAAACACACACACACACACACACACACACACACACACACACACACACACACACACACATACACACACACACACGCACACGCGCGCGCGCGCACACACACACACACATACATACACACACACACATACAAGCACACACACACACGCAAAAGACGGAGAAGAGATATGGGTAATAGATGTTTGAAAGGAAAGATCGGGAGCAATCCACACTAGAGCACCCGCCAGCCACCCACAGGTTTGTCTGGGTTGCTCACAATGGCATAATCGATTGCTGTTTGCGTTCATAAAAAGCGTAAGATTACCCCGAGTCGTTATCAAGATAATATTCAAACAACTGCATTCGAAAAAGCTTAATATCTATATGTGGAAGTCAAACATTTTTACGTCAAATTTCGGTGAAGTAAGTACTTAGCAGATAAAACTTTGTAATTCTAGGGTAGCAAAATGTTACGAATGGGTCTCTTCGGAATCTTAAAAATGCTTGTCTTTTAGTCTGAGGAGAGAAAGTAGATGAGAAAGGACCATGAGCGTCTATTACAACATCCAAGACTGTGTACTCTAACGTAGTAATTCTGGTTCACCATGGAGCGCACTATTTGAAAGGCGAGGAGAGAAAAGTTGCACGCCTACTCGACAATAGTTAAAACATGGTGCTTTGCCCTTCATTATGCATGCCCGTGGTGCCCACTAGCGCAGCGAAGTTTTTAGAGAGAGCAAAGAGCGGCGGCCATGACAGTGTCCTATTTAGTATACATTAATATAAGTCTATGGAAAGGACAGACAAACTGCAGTTGATTAACTTGAGGACCCGCGAGAGGATAGACTGCTTGTTTCACCCGCGCCGCTCTCTTCAGCCACTCCCCTGACGTTCAAGTTCAAGGGCATTCTCTGGAGCACCACTTCTCTTTACACAGACAAAAATAATTTTATGCGTAGATAGTACAGACACTTGTCGAGCTTAGTCAGCATGAGTGGGTCGAAGCTGAAAAACTGGATTTTCCTCTGCGCACTTACGAGTATTTTGCTGGATTCACTGTGGACAAACTTGCGCCTCAACGAGATAATAATGTTTTCCTTGCAACTGGGGAAGAGTATAAAGTACATACGAAAATCGACCTTGTTCAGCAGTAAAGGAAAAGAGCGGGTTTTTTGTTTTGTTTTGTTTTGTTTTTTTTTTTGTTTTTTTTTAAGAAAAGGCGTTATCACAGAGAACTCCACGGGCAAACAGCAGAAAAGGCAATTAACTTATTTTTTTGCGATAAAAAATTCGTGGCGCAACTTATCCTAAAAAATCCCTTTAACGGGTGAATCAAAGTCACCCATTCTTTGCGCAGCAGTTTGTTTGTTTCGGTTTGTCTAAACTTAGTCATATTTTTCCATAACAATTGAGGCAGATTAAAAAATGGTCTTCATAGATTTATAAAATACTCCGTAGGTGGCTCTCGTGGCCTAGATGTTATGGTGTTCATTCAAAGGTCCCGGGTTCGAATCCGGGTAGCGACGGAAAAGTTTTCTTCTCTAAAATTGTCTCCTTTCACCTCCTTTCCTGTCCTCTAGCAATATTCTGTCGTCTGCTTTCGTCCCCACTTTCTGCCCCCACCCTATCACCCCCTTTGCCCTCTCCTCTGGGCTCCTGACTCTTTCTGCAGCTTTTCTACTGCTACTCCTTGGCTCCTTCTTACTGCTGTCTTTCAGCCACACCCCTGATTTTATGGTAGGTAAGATCTAGCACCTAGCTTCCTCGGATAAGGGCGAAAAATCTCAGTGGTCCAGTATGTGAGTTGTCACGTTAAAGATCCCTTGGTGGTCCACAATCGATAAGAGTAGGCTTCGGTCGCCACCCGGGCAAAATTCAAAATTTGCTACCGACTGAAAATGTTTAATGTGTTCTGCATGCTCATATGACCTTATGCAGTTGCGAGGGCAGTAAAACACAACCCCCC
>NW_004797816.1:135161-136349 GCF_000002075.1 Aplysia californica
GGGGCGAGTAGCTCAACAGTTATGGTATTTGCAGGCTCAAGCACCTAGTCTTCTCAGGTAAGGGCGAAAAAATTGGTAGATCACGTGTGGAAGTTAGTCACGTTCAAGATCTCTTGGCGCTTCCAAAATCGAAAAAAGTTAGCCCTTCGGGCTGTCTTTATTTACTTACTTACTACCCGTTACGCCATCTGGCGTTTAGGGCAGCAACAAAGGTTCTCCAGCTCTGTCTGTTTTGGGCCATCTTGGTCCCCAAGGGACTCTGAAGGTCAATCACACACAGAAATATGGTTTCTCTTTGTTGCTGTTTCCGTAACATATGATTTTTACCAGTCTGGGTCGTTAGCCCTGAGCTGAACCTCCAAAACCTGGAGGGCCGGTGGATCAGGCTTCGTCTGACCTCTACCCGTCGACCTGTCTGGCATGGGTGGCCCTACCAGGAGAATTAGCTCCAGCCAGCGTAGCTCTTGGGGTCACTGAGGTATACAAGCTCTCCAACCACTTCAAGGTAGTGATCCACTAGAGAGGGGCTGTCGGTAGGCCAAGATTAAAAAATCAATTCCGCACAAAACTGAAGCCACTCTAGTCAGTAGGTAAATAATATGAAGTGTAGGCTACCTTCGAAAACGGCTAGTGGCCTTTTGATTTTATGTTCTTTGTAGATGAAACAGCAATGTACGTAAAAATATCAACTGCTCTATGAGATAAAGATCGTACAGTATGCTACTCTTTGAGTACTTGCAAAGGTAGGAGAAAAAAAAACTGTAAAGATCAGGAGTTCCCGAGGTAATATCCCTGCTCATTAAATTCAAGCTTAGATAACGACCAAGCCTTCGTCATATTATGTATTGCGGGAAACACCCAAAAGACCTTCGATTATAAAAATATAATAAAACAATCAAAGATCAGAAGGAGGGAAAATGTTCAAACCTCCTCGCGGTCGCCTCACTTTCTCTCTGTAGCTTAGCATTCTTTTCATAGGCCATGGATGTTAAGTAGCCTGGTTTCCGATTTCCACCAGCCCTCGCAACATAACAGAAACGATTACGATGCTGAGGATGTGTCATCCATTTTTCCCCGGGTTTTTTTTTCGTAATGATCTGGCTTTATAAAGATACCAGACTGTAAAGAAACTTACTTTAGTCTTAACGCATCACCTTTTCGTTTGTACTCACAAGTTGCCATCCTCCC
>NW_004797816.1:139417-141397 GCF_000002075.1 Aplysia californica
GTCTGTCTGTCTGTCTGTCTGTCTGTATGTCTGTCTGTCTGTCTGTCTGTATGTCTGTCTATCTATCTGTCTTTCTCTCCCTCTGTACTGCTGAGAACAGGTACTTCGTGTCCGTCTCTCTCTCTCTCTCTCTCACTCTCTCTCTCTCTCTCTCTCTCTCTCTCTCTTTCTCTCTCCCCCCCCTTCTTCTACTGCTTTTTCTTCGTCTTCTTCTCTTCTTGTTTTTGCAAAAAGAAGATAGGAGTAAGAAGTCGCGCCCGAAAAAGGCCTCTAACAACACATACACCAACTTTTACATCCACTTAGGCGAAGTAACTGTTCGTTATCAAAATTTTTCTTCAACCTCGCTTAAAGTTTTTGCCATAGACTTGAATCACGATCATGAACGCCAGCCCTTTAACCCTTCCTGAGGTCGTGGGGGCGCTGCGTTGCTGAACGTTGCACAGGCGCTGCTGTCTCGACCACCTTTGACGGTCATGGGCAAAGGCAAAGGCTTGGATCATGGCAAAGCTCTACCCTGTCCACTCGGCAATGTTGTCCTTCATTTCTTCTTTTCTCTGTCTGCCTCTTCTCTTCCACCCTGAATTGTCCCTTGGAGGATGGTCTTCTTGTTTTCAGTTTGGTCGGAATTAGTTTTGAATATCTTCCGGGTGGCGGCCGAAGTCTACTCTTATCGATTTTAAGACCACAAAGGGAACTTGAACGTGCGCAACTTGCACACGGAGCCACTGAGATTTTTCGCGCTTATCCGGGAAGGCTAGGTGTTGGATCCGCCCTGATTCGAGAAGGCTAGGTGTTAAATCTTACCTACCCTAAGATCAGTCAGGGGTGTGACTGAAAGACAGCAGTATGAAGGAGCGTTCGAGGAATAGCAGTAGAAAGGCTGCAGAAAGAGTCATGAGCCTAAACTCGGAGGCAAAGAGGTGGGTAGGGGGAGGGGGTAGAAAGAGGAGAAGAAAGCAAACTACAAAACATGGTTAAAAAGCAGGAAAGGAGGTGAAAGCAGACACATTTTTTTAGCAGAAAATTGTACGTCGCTGTCAGGTTTCGAACCTAGGACCCATTGAATGAGGGGCGAACACTGCACCTCCAGAACACGAGAGTACCCCCCTCCCTCCCTCCCGGCCTGGATGTTCTTCGACAGGCCGCTGATGGACTTGGATATTATAATACAAATGTACGATTCTTGTTTATCTCAAAGGTTATTGTACAACATTGACTAATGGAGCACTCGGACATTGCTACTAAATCTGTTACATGAATAACCTCAAATGGGGCGTCCTAACATTTAGCACTGTATGCTGCTGAGCTGAAAGCTGTTCAACTGATTCTCAATTGTTTTCACACATGGGAATATGAGACCAATGCCTTTGACACGAGGGGCAAAATGGTTTTTCCCCTTCTGTCTCTGTCTCTGCCCTCACCCTCTCTGTCTCTCTGTCTGTCTCTCTGTCTGTCTGATTGTCTGTCTCTCTGTCTCTCTCTCTTTCTCTGTCTGTCTGATTGTATGTCTGTCTGTCTTTTTTTCTTTGTGTGTGTGTGTGTGTGTGTGTGTGTGTGTGTGTGTGTGTGTGTGTGTGTGTGTGTGTGTGTGTGCGCGTGTGTGTGTTTGTCTGTCGCTGTTTCTCTCTGTTTTCCTCCCGGTCTGTCGCTCTCGCAACCTCCACCCTCCTTCTCTCTCTCTCTCTCTCTCTCTCTCTCTCTCTCTCTCTCTTTCTCTCTCTCTCTCTTTTCAGTCCTCCTCCCCTTCTTTCTTCCCTTCCTCTCTTTCTTTCAGGCACTCACATTGTTCCTTGCACAACTGTTAAAAAGGGCTCTATCGGGTCTTTTCTGCTTTCCAGCTATCTCCTTTCACCTACTTTCCTTTTCAGTTTTTATCTTCTCCCTACTCTCTCTACCAACTCATATTTATACCCTCTCCCACACCCTTCTCTCTGCCTTTTGCCCACTCTTTTTCCTGCTTTTTAATCTTTGCCCAAT
>NW_004797816.1:141716-144626 GCF_000002075.1 Aplysia californica
TCTCCCCTCTCTCTGTGTCTTTCTGTCTTTGTCTCTTTCTATCTCTGTATCCCTTTCTGTCTATCGCTCTCGCCACCTTTCCCTCTCTTTATTCCCCCTCCCCGCTCTCCCCTTCCCCCTCCTCCTCCCTCCATTTCCCTCTCCCTCGCCCCACCCCTGCTCTCTCTGCCCCTCTACCCTTTCTCCCCCACTCTCTCACCTCTATCTCTCTCCTCTGTCTGTCTGTCTGTCTGTCTGTCTGTCTGTCTGTCTGTCTCTCTCTCTCTCTCTCTCTCTCTCTCTCTCTCTCTCTCTCTCTCTCTGTGCATCTCTCCTCTCATCAACATCAGTAGCGACATGGTTCAACTCTTCACCATTGTAGGCCCGAGGCTTGGGCTCAATTCAGTTCATTTTATTGAGCATCTCTGCTTTAGTGTTGTTGATGAGGTAACAAAACAATGACAATTCAGAGATTCTGTCATCCTTTCCCTTTGCGACTGTTTGTTTGTTTGTTTGTTTGTTTGTTTATGTGTTTGTTTTTTGTTATGTTTTTTAATTGATTTTTTTTCTAATTTTTGGATTGTTACAAGTGCGTGACTCGACTGCGGTCCTTTTTAATAAAAGCAGTGCAGATGAGCCTTTCCTAAAAGTTCGTCTTTCTGGGGTACTGTTCTCTTTGTAGATGTATTCAGGGAGAAAGAGAATGGAAATCAAATCATATTTGATGTCAATACATTCAGTGCCAGTGAATGCCACTGACAAACTGGGAGAAAGGTTAGATTCGTAGGGGAAGTCCTTTTTTTTTTTAAAATAAAGAAAATGTGCCTACATGTACTTTTAGCAGTATTTTATGCAACTAAAGGGGGACACTTTTATAGAGTGTTTTGTCTCTGATAGTAAGAAAAATAAAGAACAAGTAGATTAAAAGTGTTGATTTGTGATGGAAAAGGGAAAGTCAAGGGTTCATTTAAGACTAGCCCCGTCCATTTATTTATATGAATTGTAAGCTGAGTATGATGCGTTTGATTAGTTTGAAATTTGACTCCCCGGTAATAACTCTTGTCGTAAAAATAGATACACGTTCACCAATCCTATTCACGCAATAAAGGACTGGAATAAGAATTTTCATTGCTTTAGCAAAGTTCTGGTATTGGCAAATTCATCCCAGCAGGTAGAAGTCATATTTTCTAGCAAAAAAAGCATAAGAAATGATACCTTGCAATGGTCGCCATAGTTTGTCGTTAGAAAATTATTTCCATAAAACGCGCCGATTTTCGGAAGCACAGTGCCGATTAACGGTCACTTTCGTGTTGCGCCGGAAGTTCATATACCGCCCTAAGGAGTGATGCAATACCACGGACATACTGACTTCAACGTAATTATGTCTTTGTCGTGAATGGTTTACAAGAGGTTAGATATCTAGACTGAGAAATAGTTCTTCATAGTAATTTTGGTGTGAATTATTGTAGACTAAGATGTACAAAAGAGAGTGGATGTCATGCTTATTTAAGGGACAATTTGGATTCAGTTTTATTTATGTCGCCTCTTTTGATCACGCAGAACTTTCAGTTGTGATGAAAAAGTGCAAGCAGAGGATACAAACACTACCGGATTTACTGCAGGGAGAGAAAGTGCACAGATAATCAATTTAGGGAGAAAGATGTGCCTTTTCCAATCGATATTATTTAATTTGGTGTTGATTAGATAATACGTTAGTTATTTTGTTGTTTTTTTTGTCGTGAGAGTTTTGTCCTTAAGATCATATTTAAGACTTCTTTTTATTCTTTTTATTTTGTTGTTGTTGCAGAAATAGACCTATTTTGGTTTTCGCCATATTCCCCATTTGAGTGGTGTTTTTCCTTAATATTGGAGGTATAAGTTGAGCTCACGAGAAATTAGAGCTGTAAAAACGTTATATTATTATTCTGTCTTATGAGTATAACTCTCCCGACATAAAGGTCTACCTAGTGGATGTGGTAACCTTGGAAAGTGAGTTATGAGTTGAGTTCAAATACCACATTTGTACCATAAAGGCACACTGAATTTGGATGAAATAAAAAACAACTGCCATTATTCTAATTCGAGATACTGCATTTATGTTGGGAAAGTTATGTCCGCCATAAGATTGACAAACATTGATGAAATGTGTTTGAAATTTTGTTAATGGAAGTGTCAGTTTCCTGGACAGTAATATTTTCTGAAAATACATAATAGAAGCTTTTGAAACTTTATTATTTGGAGGCTGTTGTCTCATTTTGAATTTGCATGCCTCGTGTCCCCCTTTCTGTCCCAAAGT
Organism: Aplysia californica; assembly: GCF_000002075.1. NCBI lineage: Eukaryota > Metazoa > Mollusca > Gastropoda > Aplysiida > Aplysiidae > Aplysia > Aplysia californica. The sequence continues at coordinate 143,992 of NW_004797816.1, forward strand.
TTTAGGAAAGGCTCAGACATTAATGGACAAAGTAGAAAAAGGCAAACAATAGATCAAGACAGACAACAAGGAAATCAAACTTTTGTGACAAATGTACCCCCCCCCCCCCCCCCCCCACCCTTCCCCCCCCCCCTCTCCTATATCCATCAAGTGCTTATCTGCAGCAGAATACACACATATGAAAATACGGAAAAGCCCGTTTATCAAGGACACAACATCTTTCTCCACCAAAGCCAGGAATAGTACAAACGATTTAATCTTGCTTTGTAACCCCAACGTCGAATCCAAACCTCCAATCAATTTCCTGCCCAAAATGTTATATAAAAGGAAAAGCGCAATAAAAATGCTTTGTTGCATGTAACCTTAATGAATTGCTTGTAAGCTGGGATGGATGGAAGTAATGAGTCCACAATCCGGACAGACCTGGGGACCATGGGACCAATGAGGCCTTTCTTGATCAATACCCTTCACCATGGCAGTGATTTTTGAAGGGTGAATACCCCACCCCACCTCCCCGCCCCGTCCCCTATTACTCTTCTTCGCACCATCAGTCACTTTCTCGTCCCGACGGTGCTTGCTTCGTTCTCTCTCTCTCTCTCTCTCTCTCTCTCTCTCTCTCTCTCTCTCTCTCTCTG
>NW_004797816.1:145182-147952 GCF_000002075.1 Aplysia californica
CCGCCCGTCCTCCGATCAATTTCCCCTCCTCAGTTGCTCTACCCCTGTCTTCACACTCTCCCCTCCCTCGTCCTGCCCGACTACACCCCACCCACCCCTCCTGTTTCTTTCCCGGAGACAACAAGGTGCGCGGGCTCAACACAGAGTCATGACGGCCGACAGTGAGCTCTTGATGCGCACGCGCCCGCTATCGTGAGCAGGGTGTCGGGACAGAGAACCTAATGCTCACTCTGTGCTGGTTGTGCTTCCATCGAACAGCCGATGCGGGTTAGCTTTCCTCAATCTTTATTGATACTATAACGTACATGTACCTGATTTTTTCACAACAAATGCAGATTCGTGCATGTATTGTTCAGTGCAGTAGGACTTTACTTGTGCAATTACCTTCAGGTGAGATGAGCTTCCAGTGACTTATCTACTTGAGGAAATATTTGGATTTTTAGTTAATATTTGATCTGTAATTGGTATGCCAAGGGATTGTTTGGATGAAATTGTATTTTATTTTTGCTGCCTACCAATATAGCATAAATTAGGTAGCGTTCCGACATTCGCGAAAAGGAATTGTGGACTCTAATGCTTTTGCAAGTGTAGATGGATACACTTTGTGAGCAGGTCTGTGTGTTTGCAAGTGGGTGCATCTGAATTAAGACAGTGTGTCAAATAATAAGTGGACTCTTAGCTAACAACAGTAGTGGCAGGTTTTTATTTCACTTATCTTTACTCCTGTGTCAGAATGGGAGCTTGTCAGTCTATATATGTCCAAGTCAAAAGTCATGTCCCTATCGCATGTAGTGCCTCAGGGGTTACCAATAGCTTTGCACATATTGACCAGATTGGGGGGGGGGGGGGGGGGGGGGGGGTGTAGGTCACTGTAAGATGATTTTTTAAAAAGAGAATATCATTCATCTTTTAAGGAATGAAAACTTTTAAGCTGGAAATTTTACTGACTTGCATTCTCTGGCAAGACTTTTTAATTACGAACGTACAGGTATGAATCAATAGATCTATACACCATTGAAAATACCCTCAGCAGGAGAGTCTGTTGCCATAATACTTCGCAGCACACTGTCATGATACACGTAGTTTTCGGCTAACTAACAGCTGTGTAGCTCTCTTCGGGTCGATGCGTTAACTGATTGGACATGAACAGAAAAAAAAGTATTTTGTTGCACATTATTAACCTGTGGCACACTGTTGGTGGACAAGGTAAGTAATTTGTTATCTTATTTCTACCAGACTGTGGTAGGTTTGTGAGATATCCACGTCTGTTGGTGCATGTACTGGTAAATCAGAAGTGTTCTTACTTTGAAAATGATGATTACACCATGCATCAGCAGCTGGTGAAGATGCACCATCGCTACACTGCATCCATTGTTCTCTACATTCTGCATCAAGGCTAATTTCTTTTCTGATTCAGTGCTCTTTCTTCTTGAAGAAGAGGAACTACGTGCGGTTTTTCATATTTTTTTCTGCCATTATATAGGTCAGTACCGTCTGTGGATGATTAAATTGATAAATCTCGGAAATACAACTAGCCTGTTAGATGGGATTCAGTTAAAAGATAGGGTTTAACGTTTACTTAAAATAAGCTCGACATTCGATAGGGTTTTGCCCCCTTCTCAACATGTTATGTGGGGGGAAAACCCACCAAGGGAGAGGAAGGCAATGTGGAGAAAGACGAGTGAGAGACAGTGCCGGGTTATATTAGATAAGGAACGATTGCCCTCGAGCCGACAATCTATGAATCAAATTCCAGCAATGAGAGCTTCCAAAGCAATCGTAGAGATAACAATAATAATGGCACCCAACCCAGCTGGGAAATATCTTCTGCATTCGATCAGAGCACGCTTCGAAACAAAATACATGTAAATGTTAACAATTTCTTTCCAAGGGGATTACCTGTGGTTTCGGCACTAAACAACGATAAAGTTTTAGACCGTTGCTGATGCAGACATAGATATAAGATATGAATAAAAAGGGGGTGGTATTATTAGGTGGCGGTGCCTAGGAGGGGCTGAAGAGTTTGAGCTCCCCCCCCCCCCCACAATCTCTATATCTAAATAAATGAATGTTTCATAAATAACGAAATAAATAGTTGAAACTGTTATGATCGCACGCAATGGACACAGACTGATCAGCTTGGCGGCTTGGTCGTTTATCCAACCACAATTGCCCCGCTTACAACGAAAGCAACCTAACAGCCAATAAAAAATCTTTAAGGTTCAATGAAGGATGAGTCATATGGCCTTACTTAGGTGCTTTCTATTTTCAACGACAACACGGCCTCGCCCAGTTCGTAGACAGGATACGTTTGAAATACTTTTTGTGCATGGTGATGTTTGTGTAGCTGAGATTTAATTGTAATAAACCACACCGAAGCACTTTTAATAATAACGCTTACGTCAGCTAAAAGTAAAGGAAATGTTAGAGGTGAAACAGCTTTGTCCCTACCACACAGGAGTACTTAACTAAGAACAAAAAGATGGAAGACAAAAAAGCGACCTTTCTCAAATAAGTGGTTCTCATAATTCCGTGGCTCACCGTAAGTAAAGATAAACCATCGCTGTTTTGTTTATGTTGCTTGCTATTTGGTGGTAAAGAAATAGAAACAACATAACCCCACCAAAACGTTCATCTACCCATCGCCCCTGGTGTTGTGAGAGAAATAAAAGAAATCGCTGGTGCCAGATGACCTCTGTATCAGCAACACCACCAGCTTGATGTGATAGTCTGCTGTAGCACGGTTGTTTTAAGGCTGATAAATATACCC
>NW_004797816.1:150711-152675 GCF_000002075.1 Aplysia californica
GAAACACACACACACACACACACACACACACGTACATGTCATTGGCAGAAATCTTCACAAAACAAGTACCTCTTGCTAGATTTCGAAAAACAATGTGTAGCCTACCACTACCAACAATGAATACATGTAAATATCTTATACTTCGGATGGTTTCAAGTACGTGTCATTGTATTTCAAGTTTGGGCTTCCGTGAAGGGTGGACTAATCGTCGGTTTCCCCCTTTTCTCCACAGTGACTAAGCCCCTGACGATCATAAAAGAAAAAAAAGAATGCTCTAAACATTAATTTTAGCTATCTTTAATACTCTTTACTAAGACAAAACGCAGCAGATTAAAAACCTTGTACTTGTAAATTCTTTCCCATATTGACAGGCCGAAGGGCTAGGCTAGGACTCAGATGGTCGCTGGATCGGACACGCAAAGTAAAAGTAATGTAAGCTAACATTAACTGTGTATTATTTTATATTGATAGATAGCGCAACGAAGTCCTATTCATGACGGAAAGTAGAAATAGTAAGGGGTACGCAGTTACGTAATTAAAACTCAGACAACTTTATTGACCTCTGCGGTGAGACTTCTCAGAATGGTTCGCACAGCAATCAGTTAATGAATTCTTTACCTAAATAATAACTTGCAACATTGTCCCTTGCCGTGGTAGTGGCGTCTGTAGTCTAGTGGTTGCTATGGCTACGTTACACGTAATCGTGAGATTGTGGGTGCGGGGGTTCGATGCTGAGCAAGGTTAGACATTGTGTCCTGGGAAAAAAAGGTACTAAACCCGAATTTTCTCATTCAGCTCGCTTGTGTCGGGGATGGGTGTTAAAATAGGAGATTCATGTTCCTAAGTACCCTTTGTGTGTTGCTAAGGGCGTTAAACCTCTAGACAAGTTCGCTTTCCGTGGACAATGGCGACATCTAGCCTTCTTTCTTTGTTCGCGGCATGGCCCTGATTTTGTTCTGATTCTTCAACGTGACTCGCTCAATGATATAGCCCCAGTAAACCACCCATCCCATCTACTTACCAGCATTGCTTGATACTCTTACTCAAAGACTATATGCTTTACTCCCTACCCCCTCCCTTCCCCAAAAATCAACTTTCTGTAAGAGACCGCCTTCAGTAACCGCTTGACTAAGAACAGTTGAACCTGCTCTAACGGCCATCTGTATGACACAATCATCAGCGCAAACGGCCACTTCCTATTTCCTCCCTTGCGTATTTTTTTTTCTTTTCATTAATATGACACAGTGTAATACGAGCACCTCTCTAAAACGGCCATGCTTTTTCTACTCGATAATGAGTAGTCGTTTTTGACAGTTTCAACTGCTTTTCGACAGAGTGGGATAGTGGCCGGTTGGCGGGTGCTGTGATGTGGTTTTTTCCTTCTTTCCTATCAAACATCTATCGTCCTTATGCCCCTCTCCTTATTTTTGTGTTTGTTATTCCCTTTTACCACCTCTAATCGTCGGCATTATATGACCTTTTTAAGTTGCGAGTGCCGTAAAACTCTTACTAAAACTAAGAATGTGATACCCCGGAAGAGTTAGGAACCCTGACACGTTTGTTTCACATGATTCTTCTTTGACGAAAATAGCTGCAAGAGATCGCGAGAAAATTGATGTTTTCCTCCTGTTGCATCGCTTTATGAGTTGTTGTGGGTTTCCCGTCTCACGAGGCTCTGGGGCGTTGTGTTTCTGTTACCTTCTTTTTGTCTTTCCTGCAGTGATGATAACTAGCGTGCAAGACACTCATTGGCAGAGAGTATTATGACCTACGCTTATCTCAAATAACAAGGAGGTTCAGCGAACAATTTCCGTAAATTATGCTAAATTATACACACAAACACACACACACACACACACACACACAAACACACACACAAACACACACACACATACACACACACACACGTGTGTATATATGTGTATGTGTTCCTGTTATATATAATTATATAATAGGTAAATATA
>NW_004797816.1:153615-154844 GCF_000002075.1 Aplysia californica
CCCCCCTCTAGATAAATACATGTACCTCTATAATGACCTCTATTAAAACGAAAACCTAACTAACGCGGGAACGGAAAGAGAAATTCTTTCACCTCGGAGCTGTGCCTACTTTCAGAGTCGGTAATGGCCCGGACTCGGAGGGTTTTTACCTGTCAGCAGTCAAACGCTTTGCTTACTCAACCCTGGTATAAAACAGAACTCTAGATCTATCAAGTTTTGTTCCATCGGCTCTAACCTAGGATACTGAGAAGGCTTTGGCTCTAACCAAGGAGATTAAAAGTAAGTTCTAAGCTCCTTGGCTCTAACTTAACCTAGGCTTTCTGAGGCTCTCTTGTGATTCCGTCTCAGACAGGTTCGACTATAATAATATTCATACAATGAGTTTGGTTAATTTGTAAAAAGTCTGATTTAAAGCTATCTAGCCATTTGTGTGGTGTGCTGACAAATGAGTTATTTCTCAGATTTTAGCCCTAAAAAAACCCACACAAAGATGTTATGGTTGAAATTTGTACAATTTGTAAGTATGGAATGGTAAAAGACATGTTTAACTTGAAGAAAACGACATCAATTGAAAATCTACAAATTTGACCTCAGCGTCAAGTTTCGGCCGATATTTCCATTCCTGGATTGTGAAAAGTAACTCATTTTGTCAGCACGCCTCATATTTAAATTCAAATTTCACGCTGTGTAGTTTCCCCTGAAGTGCGTCGTCATACCAAGAGTTGTGTTTAGTAAAATTTGACACAGATCCTTTATCTTTTCCGATCCCTTCAGTTTCTTCTTCTTCGGGAGGCCAAAAGTACTAACAGATTGGTTCGCTCTTCAACACGGACACTTTTCCCTGCAACTACTTGTTATGTAATCTTTTCGTTTCTCTTAAAGATTTTTTAAAAAGCAATTCCCACCTGACATTATTGGTCAGTGTAGAATGCTCAGCCCAAATGAGCCATCCAAACTGATTTTTATTTTTCATCGGTCAAACCAGAAAAAATAGTCTAGTAATTTCCTTTCGCGAGGTTTTTATCTTTAAGCTTTCGTTTAAATCAAGAACACCTTCTAAAACAATCAAACAAAGTTAATGATACATACAGACACACACGCATGTAAACAAATTCAAATATCCATTTGCAAGGGTAGGTTTAACGTCCCTTTCAATGCTGCAGTGTTGCATACCTCAGCACAAAGTGAAACACAAATACATTGTATGCACGAATAAACCCCCCCCCCTT
>NW_004797816.1:157214-158299 GCF_000002075.1 Aplysia californica
GGAGTGTTTTATGTCTGAAGTGGAAATTGCCTCGATGTCATACCATTCTTTTGAGAGATGTTTATATTGACGGAGAAAGAGATAGATTCATAAGATTCGAACCCAGAAGTCTCACTAACACATCCTGAATGTATCCGTCAACCAATCAAGCACTGCTGAAGAAGAAAAAAAAATCCCACCAGGCTAAGAACGCATGCAGCTGAACAGAACATTCAGAAAACGTTAGCACAGAAAGAGATAATATTATCACAATTATTATAACAATCAGCAGCAGCTTGCATGCCTCACACTTATAGACCAGCTCTGTTTATTCAGCAACGTTAGCTGTTCGCCCATAAATCGAGGAATGAACAAAATAAATGAGCGGGTATTTTCAGGAAATTTCCGTCCTATTCTTTGTAGTTCCTTTGTAATTCTTCTATGTCGTTTTTCTTTGGAGGTTTTTTTTTCAAAACATTGCCATACATCAGCTTCGTGTGCATCAATCAACTCTTTTTGTTCTTTCTTTCTTTCTTTTCATCGAGGTATAAAGCCACAATTCATGTTTTATGTTTCTCCTTGTTTTTATTACTCCAGAACAAGGTCCAAGTTTTTAGAGAATAGCGTAGGGCACACATCCTAGTCTGTCCTCATCTGGCTTTACGTAGTTTGATGCGATTTATCCCCAGCTCTACTTTGTTTTTATTTTTAAATTAAAAAAAACTAAAGGCTGCCTCTCCTGCTCCTAGTTAACAAAACAGGTGCGTTGAAACTGTATTATTGTTTTTGTCATAAGGCACACTAGTCGCAGGGATTTCAAGTTAAGCACGTTTTGGTCGAGAGCACGGACCTTAAAATTACAACTGCATAACCTCCTTGGTCGAGAGTAGTCTTCGGTACACATGGGTTCCTCAGTTCCTCCTGCCGCAGCCCCACCTAGTGGGCTACATTTTGCTCAAAATGGCTGACTGAAGGGTAAACCTTGTTCACAAATGAACTGATATAATGTAATCAGTCACACAACTGCGTTCGACATCAAGTGGTTATCAATCTTTCTGAGGTCAAGAGTTCCAAGAACCCCCCACACCTCTCCCCCCCCACCTCTC
>NW_004797816.1:158399-160798 GCF_000002075.1 Aplysia californica
CCCCAATGCCTCCCCTTTCCGAGCCCACAAGAAAGTATTGCGTTACGGCGTGGAAGATTACAGGATTTCCGACCTTTCTTGGGGCACATAATATGATGCATTCAGTCAGGGTGTGCGCACACGTTTGTTAATTGCCTGGTTTTGAACGATGTGGTGATTCTTCATTTGGCTAGGTTTTATCTATCTTTTTTGGAGGGAAAGGTATTTGTTTATTTATTTGTTTATTTATTTATTTATTTAAACATTCGTTTATTAATTTGTTTATTTATTTCAAAATGGTATCTAAAGATTCACAAAGCAATCACACAAACCCTCTTTCGAAGTAAAGACGCCTCCAGATTTCAAAGGTTTACTCCAGTGCAAGTACCTGCGTTTGTCTTGTCTGCTACCATAATTATTTAGTTTTGCATACCGGGTTTCCGTAAGGCAAACGCTATGGTTTGCCATAAAGATCAACAAATTAATAGAAAACGTAGGACCACAGTAAACATAATTAGAGGTTGGTAAACTAAAGGACCGCCTGGCTGGCTACAATGGCGAGTTCTGCCGTGGACAAATAATTCGCTACCTCAAAATTACACCGTTCTATCTCACATTTTTTTTCTTCTGTTTTGAGTTACTCATACATTATGTACCACGAGATCAAATATCAAATGCGAGGCATCGTGGTGAAATCAGGCGCTCGTCAAAATACTGAAATCCAAGGAACCCGCATTTTTCTGCTGAATTGGCAATTTTTATTGAATTTTCTTACTTTTTTTTTTTTTTGGTCTCAACATCTTTTATGTCCATTTAAAACACATTTCAGGGCTAGATTTTACCGAAAAACGTTGACCAAAGGGACAAAAACTGTACATTTTCAGTTTTCAAGGACTTTCAAGCCTACAGAAGTCACCAAACTTTGGCAGCCATTTTCTTTCTAATTATGCCTCTGAATCCGGTGACCCCCACCTGCTTCAATCGCAAATATCTTGACTTCTATTCAAGATAGAAAGATTTTTTTTAAAAGTTAAAGCTAGGCAATAAGCAGGCTTTATTAACTTGATACCAATTGCTCCACATACCCAAAAATTGACGAGCGCCTGGTTCCACAGTGTCGTGACACAAATGTTCTCTCTCCTCTATCAAAATTGTAAGATTATTCGGAGTCGTTATCAAGAGGTTCAAAGAATTGTATTAGACAAAGCTTGACATGTTATGAAACTCAAAATTTTACGTCAAATTTCTCAAAACTAGGTACTGAGCAGACGGTACTTTGTAATTCTAGGGTAGCAAATTGTGTCGAGAGATGATGGAATCAGGGGCTTGTCATTTTTTTTGGGGGGGGGGGGATATGGAGTTGTTGGTATCATCTTAAATCTTGTTTATTTGTCTTACATACTTACTTACTACCCATTACGCCATCTGGCGTTTAGGGTAGCAACAAAGGATCTCCAGCTCTGTCTGTTTTGGGCCATCTTGGTCAGCGTTCCCCACGAATGATTCCAGGACTTCATTTCAGACTCTACAGTGTGTCTCCAGGTCACTTTGGGTCTGCCACTTTTGCGACGTCCTTCGGGTGTCCAGTGGAGGGCAGTCTTCACAATAGAGTCTGGTTCTCTTCTCAGAACATGTCCAATCCATCTCCCTCTTCTCCTTTTTATTATGGTTGTCATGTCCTCTTGCCTACATTTACGTAACAGATCCGTCTTACGTGTGGTAGAGAAAATACCCATCTATCTTGAATAGAATTAGAGCTATCTGCCATTGAAGGAGGTTCGGTCGTGTGATGTCTGAGGTAATCAATAATTAGTGAGAAAATAGCCGGAAAAGTTGGGGCACTTCCAAAGCTTCAGAGGCCTTGGAAACTGAAAATACTTTTTTTCTGTGTGCATTTGATCAGCGTTTTTCAGTAAAACCGTCAAGGAAATGTCATTTTAAATTAACACAAAAGGTGTTGAGAATTATTTTTTTTTGATTCGATAAAAATTGCTTGATGGATGAAAAGAAAAATGAATGTCAGTTTCTAGAATTTCTATATATATTTTAACGAGCGCCTGATTTCCCCACAGTGCCACGTAAATATTGACCTCTGTCTCCCACCACTAACAAGCACTCACTCCCATCTTCCGCCTTATCTGATGTTCAGCCATTGCGCATTGTTTCTTCTATTCGACTCGTTGGCAGTTGATATAATATTATTTCTTGTTTGTCGGCCCGTCTATTAGTTTTATCTGTTCGCACTGGACTCGGTATCAATGGATACATTATATCATTATTTATTATTGCCCCTCGTCTGTCTGTGTGTCTGTGTGTCTGTCTGTGTGTCTGTCTGTCTGTCTGTCTGTCTGTCTGTCTGTCTGTCTGTCTGTCTGTCTGTCTGTCTGTCTGTATATGTTTGTATGTCTGAATGTGTGTGT
>NW_004797816.1:162297-164065 GCF_000002075.1 Aplysia californica
CCCCCATTAATTAGCACTGCAAATAAGCTGTATTTGATTTATCTGATTAATTACTAATAAAGTATTCGCTGCACTCTAATCACCCCACACCCTCTTTCAATTCCCATCCCTTAAAACACACACATGCAGAAAAACAAGCAACATACAAATGAAGCCGTTTCCTTGCGCAATAAATCACAAGCGGACTTAATTTAGCCACAGATGTATGCATGACAACCGATCGCGAAAACAGAAATCAGGGAACAAAGAATGCCTGCATTAAAAAAAACAACCCAGCTCTTTGTTGAAAGCAAATCCATCAAATTGCTCCATGAAATAATTTAAGAATCTGCTTTGCAAAGTTCTAGAAAACTGGACATTGTACATATGTGTAGTTTATGACTTCTCTTGTCCGACGTTGCTACCAGGTTCGAAAAGGTCTTCTTCCTGGTGTGACGATACCTTTCAAACCAAGACTTTCTGAAACATGTATAAGAAGGTATAAGTTCGAACTCATTCGAAAGATTTTTCAACACCTTCATTTTCCTCTCTTATACCTCTTTTCCTAATTTTCACCCACCTCCTCTCATTTTACTTCTGCATCCTCTTTCGCCCCCCCCCCACCTTTCTTTCATCTTCTTAAGTCTTTACTATTTTCTTTCCTTCTCTTTGAACTTCCTCCTCCTTCTCACATAACACTTCACCTCACACACCCCACCCCCCTCATATTCATCCTCTTCCTCCTCCACAGGACATAAGTATTAACACACATATAGCATCAAGAACATTATCTCTCAAGCTCTCAGACAAACAGTCTAGATCAATTCTACAGCACGTCCCGATTGCTGCGTTGAAAGTATCGGCTTTCTAAGATGTATCAGCACGTAATGATATGATCAAGCAGACAGACACTCACGGAAAAGGAAAGCTAAATCAGAAATTCACGCGTTTCTCAGAACCAAACGAAAAAAGCTGCAACCAGAACAGCTCCGTTTCTTTGAAAGAATACAATTGGTCGAAATATCCAGACTACAATCAATATTAGAGCTACCACCCGTCGAGCACGACATACTGGATCGGTGCGATCAGGAAGAAGGCTTGCCCAGAAAGACTGAACGTTTAACTCATTTTTGTGTTTAACAAATTCAGGAGGGCTGGCAAGTCCGCAGAGTTTCGGTGCAAAAAAGAAAATTGTGCCACGACACGTTGGAATCAGACGCTGGTCACTTTTTAGTCATAATGTATGGAATTGTTAGTATAATCTGAAAGCCTGCTCATTTGCCCTTTTGATGGAAAAATACCAGTCTATTGTGAATAGAATTCGAAATATTTACGACTGAAAGAGATGGGGATCATCTGGTGTCAGGGGAAAAGGTTAGCGAGAAAATGGTTGCCCAGGTTTAGTTTGATAACTTTCAAAGATTAAAAGACATTGAAAGTTGCAATTTCACATTTTTTAAATTCTTTGATCAACAATTTTCGATAAAATCCACACAGAAATGTATTTTTAAGTGGACGTAGGCCTACCAGGTGTTGAGCCCAAAATATATTGATTAAAAAAAAATTCCCATCCCTCAGAAAAATGATTTCAATACATGTATTTTGACGAGCGCCTTATTTCACCATGATGCCGCTACACATATCATGAATACTGAGCACCTATTACAACATCGCTGTTATCCTAGTGTCCCTGAGAATGAAATGTAGACTGCATAAGCTCTAAAGGTTATTGTGTGTGTGTGTGTGTATGTGTGTGTGTGTGTGTGTGTGTGTGTGTGTGTGTGTGTGA
>NW_004797816.1:164264-165877 GCF_000002075.1 Aplysia californica
TGTGTGTGTGAAAAGGGAGGGGGGTCAGAAACCCGGAGGACCTCAAGGGAACCTCTGCCCGGGCCATCGGTAACTCTAGCTTGTAAACTTGAACCTGGCAAAATCTCATTTGCTACCTTCAATATTAATCAGCGCTTTGGGTGAAGCAGAACATGATGGAATAGATAATTTGAAATAGATCTATAATATAGAGTGAAAAAACAAATAGCTTGCTTCTGAACGGGAAATATTATTATTTATTATGATATTATAAACAAGCAGACAGACCGAAAGGGGAAAGAGCAGCTAGATCAAGCAAAAAAACAAGTCTCCAACACAAAGAGAAAACTACAAAGAAATAAATGTATGTGCGGTAAGAGTAATGGACGAATACAATTCTAATATGTGGCCTTTTGAAAGTGTTAACTTGACAGTATGCTAACTCTGATGATAATAATATTATACAGTCGAACCTGCTCTAACTCTAACAGCCATTTGTATAAGACAATCACCTGTAAAAATGGTCACTTCCCATACCCCCTCCCCCTTGCGTGTTTGACATTATGACATTGTGTAAGACATCCACCTGTCTAGGACGACCACTGTTCTCCTTGAAAATGTATGGCAGTTTTCGCTGTAGTTTCAACTGAAGCAACATTGTCCGTTGTAATAAGTGTTGATTTAGCGTGAAGACACATGTGCCAGCCTTTACTTCATAACACCGTTCGACAATCTGCCCTTACAAATATGTGTTTCTTAAGTCTCTGACAGTTCTTTTGTGGTATTTCCTTAAGTATAATTTTGTTTCTCTTTTTTAAATTTTTATTCCTCCTTTACTCCTACCCCTGTGCTATGTGCTCACTCTTTTATCCTAGTTGGGTGCATCTACCCGTAGTATGGCATCCAACCTATCGTACTTGATTGTCCTCCCCATCCCACTCTCCTTCACGTCCTGACCTAACCAACCCCTCCCCCTTTCTCTCTCTCTCTCTCTCTTGTTCTCTCTCTCTCTTGTTCTCTCTCTCTCTCTCTCTCTCTCTCTCTCTCTCTCTCTCTCTCTCTCTTGTTCTCTCTCTTTCCCTCCCTCTCTCCCTCCCTTTTTCTTTCTTTCTATGTGCTTTTATACATGCATGTATATGCACGCGCCCGCCCGCGCGTGTGTGTTTGTATGTGTGTATGTGTGTATGCGTGTGTGTGAGTTGTGCCGCGCACGTGCGTGCTCTTTTTCCTTCCTTTTTCTCCTTCTCCGACTTTCCTCATTCTGATTCTTTCCGCTGTTAGTCATGTTGTTATCACATAACGGTACTGTTGGCTTCTCTCCACGGTCATCAGCGTCTAGTACAGATTCTGCTGACGGTTTATTGGGAATGAAATCGAGATTGCCTGGCCCAACATTGTACTCGACCGAATAGGGAAAATCCGATCAATAAAAATATACACGGAGAGGAAAACGCGGCAACATAACAGTGTACAGAGAGAACGAGGAGTTGAACAAGACCAGAGAGATTGACACTCGAGTTTTCGATTTTTCCGATCTGGAGAAACATCAGTGCGAAATGAAATTCTGCGACTACCCTCCACGTACCCCGTCCCCACTCCTCCACATCTTTCTCCCCCCCCCTCTTTCTCTCTCT
>NW_004797816.1:168933-170142 GCF_000002075.1 Aplysia californica
TGTGTGTGTGTGTGTGTGTGTGTGTGTGTGTGTGTGTGCGTATGTGTTTCTCTCTCTCGCTCGCTCTCTCTCTTTCTCACACACTCTATTAGCGCTCTTTTCTGCCTCTCTTCCTTTTTTGCCCCCTCACCCTCACCCCGGCCAAATCGATTGGGCTGCTATAATTGATATCTTACGCTCCCTTTGTTTGGCATAATTCAAATAATTTAGAAGACGTAATACTCTGACTCTGGCTGCCGGGCAAGGAGATTAAAAGTAATTTTTGGGTGCAACAACAGAAAGTTTAGTTCTAAACTCCTTGCTACCGGGTCAACTCTGGCTGGGTAGGATATAATACCTCAGACCTCAGCAGATAGACGGAGACACTCAGCGCAGTAGACTCCATGCCTTCAAGCGCGACTCAGACTCACACTTTTTGCATGTAACATCAAAGAACTCGACCTCTGCACCTCGGTCGTTTTCTCTGGTTGCCGACCTCCAATACACATATTCTTTGGCTGAAAACCTCCAATACACATTTTCTTTGGCTTAAAACCTCCAATACACATTTTCTTAGCCGTAGACTTCCAGTGCATAATTATTTTCTTTTACTGTCGACCTCCGATACACATTTTCTTTGGCTGTCGACCTTCATCTTTTGTGTTGTAATTCTGATATGAGACAACAACAGTTTCAGGAAATTATATTTTTTCACGTGCCGTTAAACAAGCATTCTCCCTAGCTGTATCATAGATCTTCTTTTTTTTTTCTTCAACCTGGCACCGCCAGTTTGCTCAATAAACACTCTTTGTATTCATTTCGATCAATTTATTTGGATGTCGACCTCCATCTTTTGTGTCAATTCTAATATGAACCGACAGTTCAGGAAATTCAATTTTTCACGTGCCGTTAAACACGCATTCTGCCAAACTACATCATAGATCTTCTTTTTAAAAAATTCAACCTGCCACCACCAGTTTGCTTAGTAAATGCTATTTGTATAAATTGTATCGATGAATAGGCAAAAAAAGAAGAAAAATAGGTTAGAAACCAAAAAAGTTAAAGGCAAATGAATGACAATAAAAACCAAACCAAAACAAACTAATAAAATACAATGCTGGGCTTTTTGGGTCTCTGGGGAACAGCACCGCACTAAATCTGTGCTCCAGGAGAGTCATCGATCTCCGACTCCTTTGAGAAATGGACAGCAATCCCATTGGCTCGCATATA
>NW_004797816.1:170782-172936 GCF_000002075.1 Aplysia californica
GGTCCGTAAGGTAAAATGGAAACGGAAACAAAAGGTAAGCACAGCAAAACATCCACAGGATCAGTGGAACGTGCCAGTCTATCATAAATATCCCCCCGAAAAAGACCTCTGGAGACGTGGAAAAATAACATCTTTTTGAGTAATATAGCTGAGAGAATGAATGTATACAAATACATGTGTACATGATTTGTAGAATGATTTTTACCCCCCCCCCCCCCAAAAAAAAAAGAAAAAAAAAAGAAACGGCAAAAAACCACAGAAAAACTTGTAAAGACATTGATCCAAATTCCTTTAACTTAGGGCGTGGAAACTTGCTCTGAACGAAGAAGCTTCCAAGGATTCTGCCAGAGACGCTGAAATTTGAAAGCGAAACAAATCGATCGCCTGTCTCGCAGAGCAGCAAAAAGCCTGCAGCACGTGGAGAGGTTCAACACGGAATAAACGTGGTCTACAGAGCTCTCTTATTCACCCCCTGGTCCAGTTTTTTTTCTCTGGGGAAAATATTTATTCCCTTGCGACACTGAAAGAAAACAGAACCTTTATGGTAATTTTGCTGTAACGATGGGAAGACCTGTGAATGAATAATTAATTCATCTATTACCACTGTCTTTCATGTGTTGCATTCCGTCTCCATAATATTACTAAATGTATTACTGAATGGAGTTCTTCAATATGGGACAAAAACAAAGAATATTGGGCTCTCTGTTAGCTTAGAATACTTAGAAAGTATCATCCTGTACTACGAAGCGGATGGCCCTGGTTTGAATCCCAGACAAAACTTTCTTGAACTGCGACATGGTTCGATCCTATCGGAGACGGACGTTTAACTCGGAGGTCATCCCTCTTGAATGTTTTTAAGGACGTTTAACTCATACGCTTACTTTTTACTGAAGAAAAACTAGTTGGTTTTTATTTTTAACATGTTCCTAACCATAATGTGGGAAAGCAAAGTTGGTAGTAGTGGAATACACTGTATCATTTTTTTAAAGGCATAAATCGTTTAGAGGAAGCATACAGTGCAAGCTGTGGATTAGACGAGCTAAAACACTTACGAACTGATATGACTGTCTGTAGCCAACTACCATAGCGTTGTTAGGTACACATTCCCCCTTGGGTGAAGTGAGGAAACTGTTTGTAAAGTACCTTTCCCAAAGTCACAACGTCGGGCCGTTGACAGAAATCGAACCCACGGTAGAGAGTCAGAGAGCCTAACCACCAGACCACCGACGCCAGAGGGTGAATGGGGGCTCTCGTGGCCTCTCATTCAAAGGTCCTGGATTCGAATCCAGGTATCGATGAAATAATTTTCTTCTCTAATACAATGTATTGTCTCCTTTCATCTCCTTTCCTGCTCTCCTGGCAATGTTCTGTAGTCTGCTTTCGTCTCTACTTTCTGCCCTCACCTCCTTTGCCCCCTCCTCTGGGGTCCTGACTCTTTCTGCAGCCTTTCTACTGTTACTCCTTGGTTCTTTCTAACTACTGTCTTTCAGCCACACCCCTGATCTTCTGGTAGGAAAGATCTACACCTAGTCTTCTCGGACAAGGGCGAAAAATACCGGAGGCCCCGTTTGCAAATTGCGCATATTAAAGATCGCTTGGTAGTCTAAAATCGATAAGAGTTGGTTTCGGCCGCCACCCGCGCAAAATTCAAAATTTCCTATCAACTGAAAACGTTTATTGTTTCCTTCTCTCTCATATGACCTTATGCAGTTGCGAGCGCCGTAAAGCACTTTCAAAAAAATAAAAAAAGAGGGTGAATAAAGTTCAGACTCCGCGAACACACACACACACACACACACACACACACACACACACACACACACACACACACACACACACACAAACACACACACACACAAACACATACATATTATTATCCATCGTTCAAAAGTGGATATTGCATCAAGTTCGTATCAACACAGCTCGGAATTGTCTTTTCGGTCTGGTGTGCATCATGTATAGTAACATTTTCCGCTCTGCTTGGCATCTCCTAATGTTATTGTCTGTTCCACCATGGACTTCCTTCGTCTACGTGTCTGTCTTTGTAACTCTGTTCATCTGTCTTTCTCGCCACACCCTCCCTTCCCTCGTCTGTTTCTCTCTCTTTCTCCCCTGGCTCTCTCTCTCTCTCTCTCTCTCTCGCTCTCTCTCTCT
>NW_004797816.1:175313-176502 GCF_000002075.1 Aplysia californica
GTGTGTGTGTGTGTGTGTTTGTGTGTGTGTAAGTGTGTGTGTGTGTGTGTGTGTGTGTGTGTGTGTGTGTGCAGCGTGCGTGCGTGCATGAATAGTTGCATCTTTTGTACTCGTTCTGGTATCATGACGCTTTTATTATTTTCCTTTGTGGGCTGTTTTCAAGGCTCTCCTTTGTTTGCTTTTTATATGAATATAACTACATATTATGTATGCTTATGTTGCTGAGTTCCCCAAGATGTAGATACATTTGGGAGTCCCGCCTCTAAAATGATCGTGCAGTGTTAAAACTTTGCAATGACAATTTAACAACAACAACAAATACTACAGAAGGGAGTGGAGGAAAAACTGAGGGAGTGTTTGGAGTAGACGGCAAATGGTGGTCAATAAGGTGCGAAAATAATAATATCTTCATCAATGCAAATCCCCAAAATAGAAAATCAACGCTGAAGAATATTATTGTGCTCTGGTAATAAATATCGAGATTAGTATTTATATAATGCACTCCACCACAGACGCCGGCGGTAGTATTTTTGTTTGTTTGTTTGTTTATTTATTTATTTCATTTATTTATTTATTTGTGTTAGTGTTTTACGGCGCTCGCAACTGTATAAGGTCATATGAGCGCGCGGGACACATTAAACATTAAATTTGGTAGTAAATTTGGAATTTTGCCCGGGTGGCGGCCCAAGCCTACTCTTATCGATTTTAGACCACCATAGGATCTTAAACGTGCGTAACTTACACACGGGCCCTCCGAGATTTTTCGCCCTTGTCCGAGAAAGCTAGGTGTAGATCTTTCCTACCAGAAGATCAGGGGTGTGGCTGAAAGACAGCAGTAAGAAGAAGCGAAGGAGTAGCAGTAGGAAGGCTGCAGAAAGAGTCAGAAGCCCAGAGGAGGGGGGCACAGGAGGTGAAGGGGTGGGGCAGAAAGTGGAGACAAAAGCAGACGACAGAACATTGCTAGAACGCAGGAAAGGAGGTGAAAGGAGACAATTTTAGAGAATAATTTTTTCCGTCGCTGCCCGAATTCGAACCCGGGACCTTTGAATGAGAGGCGAATACTTTAACCGCTAGGCCACGAGAGCCCCCGCTAGTAGTTAGGCAGATAAAATTTGTTTTGTTTTTGTAGAGTGTTTTACGGCGCTCGCAACTGCATAGGTCATATGAGCGCGCGGGACACTCCTAATAT
>NW_004797816.1:177646-180146 GCF_000002075.1 Aplysia californica
TAATAATAATAATAATAATAATTGCTCCAGCAGGAACAACGACAGTCAAAACTAAACAGCAAGAATGAGGCAAAAGCCCTCCCTCTCAGCAATAGACACAAGCGCAAACCGGGGTCGAAAAAGCAACAGCAGTAGCAACTTTATTCATAATAGCAACAGCAAAGGCAGCTGAATAATTCCAATAATAATTGTTCTATTTCGGTTTCATTAACTATCAGTTGAATCTGTCTACTTAAAACAACCATGCTTGCACACGAAATCAGATTTGGTCCCGCGCAAAAAAAAAGTGGTTAAAGAAGAATCTCCAGTTGTCTAGAGATTTTCAGAATCATGATGCGCACTCGTCAATTTTACGTCCTAGCAGCAGCAAACTGAAGTCAATGTTGCGCACACTTGTGCCACCACACACAAATCAGAAAAAAGAACTTGTATTTGTAAACATGTATTTCATAGTATGCACGTTTTTGCCCCCTTTTTAGGTGGTTTGAAATTTAGAAAACAGAACTGAATAATGACATGAAGGAAGAAATTATGCTTCTTTTGTGTGCCCCAAAACTGCGCGGCTTCAAACGCTGTAGGATGACCAAAACGTGCAACCTCAGTGAGTTAAAACATTTTCAAGTTTAATTCTTGACATACATTCTTGAAAAAAAAAATGTATCCTATGTATTTCTACTATGCAAAATGTGGTATCAGGGCTTGTAATGAAACAAACTCAATATTTTATTTTGTCTAGTAAAACTGTGAATAAATATTCAATTTTTCACTGGCCTACTGGTAATACACTATACTATTATTATTTTCTTAACGAATTTTCTCCCCTCCAAGTTCATCTAGATGCTTATTTTAATTCAATCCTTGGCACATTTGTTGTTGCCCCGCGCTGCTTGCTGCCTCCAAAACGTTCTTGATCGAGTTATTTCTTGACAAAACGTTTCAATTCCTCGGTTTTAATTGAATTATCATGTAACGGCTTTCCCCTTTGAATGGAACAGCTCCAAATCAATTAAACTTTTTCAACAGAATGCAGCGATTTGCACACTTTCATATATCGTACAAGCTGGATACACGATAAAACACACAAAGGTCGTATTTGGTGCACGGAAGATGAGTATTAGTTATGGTATTATGTATAATATATATGTATAAATCGCTTACCTTTTATATTTAAAAGTATGCTCCCCTCTATTACGCAAGCGATATCTCATTTACTTTATTCTTTTATCAGTTCAGATAAGCACTGTGGCGCACTTTTTCCTCTTCACACAGGTGTATTCTTTCTCTGTATAACAATATCATGCATGTTCCAACTACTTATTAAAGAATGTTATGAGATCATTTTTAGGTTGCACTTACAGGAGTGATATAAGATAGGCTGAAGATCAGCTTACAAATGTGGCGACCCACATTCAAAGTTTTAATTTCAACGTAGGCGCTTCAGAACCTTTGTCTTTTTTGGATTTTAATAATCTTTTCGCCTCATCAGTTTTCAGCACAGGGTAGGTATCGTCTCTTTCATAATAAATATTTCGTTGTGTCAAGACGTATACACACGCCTGGATTCAATCAAAGCTACTCACCCCAATTTTACGCAGAAGGTAAAAGAGTGCCTGTGAGCTAGACTATGCTTCCACCTTACTTTCTTTCGATGTAGCTATAAGTTTAAAGTGATAAATGATGCAAACTTTTCTCTACTGTTCTTTTACTTTAATCCGGCGCTTATACCCTTTTGGGTGTTGCAGGAAGAAAGAGACGTCTCTCTTTGACATTATAAATCAGTCTAACATTGTATTTTATCCCTTCATACGTGAAACATAATAAGAACTTTAAAGCTGCATATCAACAGAAAACAAGGTCAAGTTATTTTTTAAAGTCATTTAATCATGTTGGGTACTCCCACAAGAGACTAGAGGGGGGGGGGGGGGGGGGCATTGCTTTTATTATTGTCCTTTATCCTTTATATTCGTTTTGTATGTGAACCTGGTTTTTTTCTAACTCTTAACATTTTTCAGCCTATGCAAGGCCTTTTTTTTCTTTTACTATTTCTCTGATTGTGATGTCCTTCAGCTTTTCAAGAAATTCTGGCATGAGCACAATTTTTAAAACTTTTTGAACGGGAAATCATAGGAGTCTATTACTGCCATACTTTCTGTCTTTAACGTTTTGGCCAATAGCAGAACAGGCTCAGTGTGTTGTCCTTATACATGTATTCTGTGATGACCCTTGTTCAATTAGCACAAGCAATAGGTTTCTGTCTGTCTGTCTGTCTGTCTGTTTGTCTCGAGCACACTTGGGTGCTCTTGCGGCGCCTGATCATTTTGTTCCCCTTTGTACTGCATGTTTTGCAAAGCCAAAGTTGTATTGAGACTTTTAACCCCTTCACTGCTGAAAAGTTTCCATCAACATATGTACAGACAAGATACATTGATAATTCGAGGAATATTTAAGCTTTAACACAAAGAATTGTTTCAGAATACACAAAATCACAAGCTGTAACTAA
>NW_004797816.1:181520-182876 GCF_000002075.1 Aplysia californica
TATAAGGTTGGGTGTTTGTGAGGTGTTCGTTAGTGGGAAATTGTCACGACAAACGCAGTATAACTATGAGCTAAAACAAACATCGGAAAATAGTACACGTGTTTTGCATACTGAGCACAAAACCAAGAAGAGTATACATTTTATAAGAACTTGTAGCTGAATAAAATAAAACAGTGAATGTTGCATGGAAGTCGATAAAAGCAGAAGTGTGAGCTTAAAGCTTATTAAAGGCTGTAGGCTATCAAATAGAAACAGGATTGACTGAAGAGGAGAAGAGCGTTGATTGTAGGTCTAAACGGTTTTTTTGTGGGGGGTAGTTGACAATATGATTAGTTAGATAGGGATCAATCGTTTATCAGCCTTGGCCTGCGGTGTCACCCGGATGGTTGAGGAAGAAAATTCAGTTCAATTAGTCGAGGGAAGATTTGACCTTGACCTACATGCCGGTTCCCCGATGAGATCCCAGCAAATGGCGGGATATTGATTGAAATCACGATTAATGCTGATGGACGCATCACGTGACGAGAGAGGCATGTGCAGTTGCAATAAATCCTTTTCTACAACGATGCCAGCGATTCATGGGCCGTGTTGCCCCATTCCCAGTTTCCTGGTCGCTCAGGAGAGCTTTTAGGTGTTGTCAGAGTGAGGGATCAAGAACTGGATGCGGGGAGATAGGTGGGGTTTTGGGGAGGGTTTTTGTTTGGGGGGGGAGCGGGGGGTGTCAGTGGCTGGCTAGTAGAATAGGGATAACGTAGAGATGATGTCAAGAAAACGTGGGAAACAATAATAAAATCTCTTTGCATTAGCGTAGAACCGAGGAGGCGAAAGATAAAATAATTCTAAGGTCCGTATGTAGAACACAACGAAGTGCCAATAGTGAGAGTGACAGAGTGCTCTTGTTCATGAGAGATGTGGCTACTCGAGACACCAGGCTTGTTCATTTTTAGTTTTAGCAGCTTTATTAGAGAGTACGAATGGAGGAGAGTATATGATACGGTTTGCGGTGTTACGCCTACTTCAAGACAGAAATTATGTTAAGGTGGTACATTTTCATGTAATTTCATTTCCAAGAGAGCAGAAACAGTTTTCGCTTTGGTTTAGTAAGAGTCTTACGGCACTTGAAACACAATTAGGTCACATAAGTGCCGAAGATTAGAGTAGTTTCCGCATAAGATCCGGGTGTTCGGGAGCAAGAAAAATGTGTGACGAAAACATCAGCTAAAAACATGAGCTTTTCAGGCTTTTTCCTGTTACCATTCAAGATTTTTTTGCATCCTGTTTTGACCACACAATATTTTTGCATCATGTTTTGTTGTGTTTAATTCTTATAATTTCTCTTCCTGCATTTTTGACCCC
>NW_004797816.1:183740-186712 GCF_000002075.1 Aplysia californica
CCATCATCATCATCATCATCATCATCATCATCATCATCATCATCATCATCATCATCATCATCATCATCATCATCATCATCATCAATGCCTTTTTCACCCAAAGCCAAGAACAAACACTCTCCACCTATCCCTGTCTTGGGATAGCTTCTGATATTATTCCATGTCTTCCCACTTTTCTGTACACAATTCTTCATGACTCTTCTCCAGGTTCCGCGTGGTCTTCCCCTCGATCTCTTCTTCCCCGATTGATTCCAATCCGCACTTCCTTTGTTATGCAGCTGCTTGGTTTCCTGAGAGTATGTCCAATCTATCGCCACCGCCTTCCTTCTTCCCTGTGCAATTCTGATGTTATTATAACCAGGCACTGAATATTCACGAAGGCGAAGGTTGCTGGCCTGAAAAGATTTTTGGAGTGGGTGCCAGTTTGTTAGGCTTGTCCGATTCTGTCAGCATGGTATCAGGGGAAATAACTCTCAAGATAACCACTTTTGGCGCTTTGAATTTGGGGCCTGTGGGCTAGTTCTTTGCTTTGGTCAAAGTAATGAAACGATGGCACACAAATAAAATATGCATGTTTATAATGTATAGTTGACAAGCATCTAGATTTCGCTTTGATGGTCCTCTCTCATTTCCAATATCGCCTATTGTATAATGGTAAGGCCCTCAGCCCTTGCACGCATATATGGCGAGAGTTCGATTCCTGCATGGGGAAGTAGCTTTTTATTCAATTGTTTAAACCTGTATTTTAACGAGCACTCCTGTTTTTCTACAAGAATGCTGTACTGCACTCAGCACAGGCTGGCCCTGTCACGCAGTGTAAGTCTTAGCAGCCCAAATAGTCTAACTTGTGCCAATGGGGGCGTAAAAACCTACAACCTATATTATGTACTCATCTTCCCCTTCCCGCAGATGTCCGGGAAATTTCGCACCGCATCGGGAAAACCCGGAGAGAAGATCGTCAGTATTGCTCATGAGGAGAGGGCGACCCTCATCATAACTGGCACTCGGGGTCTCGGGAAGTTCCGGAGAACGATTCTGGGTAGCGTCAGCGACTACATCGTCCACCACGCCGTGGTCCCTGTCCTTGTATGCCGACGGAAGACACAACACGAGGATTCCTCCAAATCTTAAGCATAGATCTAGCATAACTGGCCCAATTTCATCTTTTCGGGGTTTTTTTTTAATTTTCTTCCTTTTATAATAACCCAGAAGCCTAAAGCAAATAAATGATACATGTTAAGTGACATTGTCAGTCAATTCAGTCACCAAAGCCATTACTGAGGAGTGAAGTTTAATTTAGTTAAATTAAATACTACGCTGTGCGACGACAAACTGATGGTAATGTTTCTGATAGCTGAAAACAGTACATGTTTTTTATTTATTTGTCGTAATGGGTTTTATTGTGTGCGTATTTATTTTTAAATATTGCAAAGTGTAATTCAGATTAAAGGTAATTTCAGTACAAACGATAAGCCCTGTAATGTTTGATACATATATATATATACAAAACATGCAAGTGACATAGGCTCTCGCTGTATGTAACAATTCCTTGATGTATTCTATGGGTCAGATATCTATGGTGTCATGTCAAAATTGCTGTCGTAGATTGAGTTAGTTGTACGATCCAAATTTTGTTTACAAATTTGAAATATACACACGCCCACACACACACACACACACACACACACACACACACACACACACACACACAAGCGCGCTGTCTTCAATACCCATTATTCAATTTGAGGGAAAAAAAGAGGGGCGGAGTGGGGAAGGGACCCGGAACCAATTCGCCTTATTTCGAAAAAAAAGGAGTGTAGACTATTTAATCCCAATTATTGAGCTTTTCAAAATTTTTGAAAGTCAGGTTCCAACTTAATTCACGAACAACAGCCACAAAAAAAAAAAGAAAAAAAGGAAAGAAAAAAGCCTCCTAGTTTAAAAAAAATTAATCCCTCAATTCTCAACCTCAAAAATTGACATGGATAATAAAAAGCACGTAATTCATTCAAACTGTTCAAGTGAACTCGTACAGACAAGCTATTTCACATGTCCAGGGCCGGGCGCCGTGCGGTGAACGGGTTCAATCAGTGGCTCAGGCAGTCTGGGAGTCAAAGAAAGGCTGTAGTCGCTAGACTGTCTCCGGCCCAGCCTGCTTTGGCCAGGTGATTAGCTAAGCCTTTTGGTCTCCGTAACCCATCATCTCCTACTACGTGTCATTTTGGGTGCACTGGCTAGACGGACATACAATTTTGGTTGTATGTTTTGTGTATCAAGCATCTGCTACTCGGGCCTACCTTTTTATTCTCACCGTTGACGGCTATCACATTTCAACCAGTCACCAAATATCCTCACTGTCCTGGTGAGATGCTTTTCGTTCGTATCCAACTTTATTTCCCCTTCTCAAATTCTTCACCAGAGCCTTAGGGAAAAGAAATATGAATCCGTTTCCTTCAGAAATATTCCACACCCACACACACACACAAATTAACAATTTGTAAATCCCTCAACACAGTAAAGAAATCCAGACTTACGTAAAAACAACGTTATCAAAATATTTTTCTAACGATTCCTCAGCAAGAGTTCTCCTAAGATCAACAAAATGATCTTGTGTACCTTAACTGAGATAGCAACAGTCTGAGATTAGCAAACAAAATCGCAGACAACTTTAGCTAGCCGTAAATAAATCAACCGTGGAGAACGCCATTACTCTAATCCAATCAGCGGCCGGGGAAGTCAGCCACTCGCATCCCATTGGCTGCCCGTGGATTGTTGCTATCGACACCTATGACGCCTTGTCAATTTTAGAGCCGAGACACGTCAATACGAGGCAAAGGCCCTCGTTGATTGTTCCCCCTTTGTGTGTGATCGTCACGGCCGCCGACCCGTCCAGCCTGTCCAAAAGCTCGTCGGTTTTTGCTTTTTGTGTTCAGTAAGTGGACATGTAGCTTGATGTTACACCACCCAAACGT
>NW_004797816.1:186812-188424 GCF_000002075.1 Aplysia californica
GGGGGTGAAAGAAAAAGGCGGAGAGGGGTTGAAAGGAAAAAAGTAATTTTAAAAATATTATTACCATATGCTGAGTTTGCTGTTTTCTTATTGTGGCAGTGCGGTATACGTATATATTATAATAGTACATGTATAAGCAGGAAGGGCAAAGGAGATTTAACCCGGCTGTTAAACTCGTATTCTCTGTTCAGTTGTGGGAACATATCTGTCAAAGGCAGGGCGGTAAAGAGCTGATAAAGCAGTTGGACGCAGGCGATAAATGAATTTTTTGGATGGAAAGTGACTCCGTCGGGGCATTTGTCTTCTGTTGTTGACAGAACATTGTATCATGTTAAGAACGTCATCTACTACTTGAGTCTCCACAGTAACACCATGTTCTATTTGATCAGACGTTTAACAACTCACACAGTTTACAGTGATGCTCTGGTCCAGTGTGTGTTTGCTCCTTCAAATATTGTATTCTGAGGTCAATTTACGAGTACTCACTGCCAATTGGGGTGCGGGAGTATTGCCAAACTAGCAAGGAAAAATAACACACCAAAAAAGGAAAAACAAACTAAAAAATGTTTCCTCAGATATCATGTCAGTCTCATTTCAATTGTCCAGTTTGTATACCTTTCAACACAATTTAGCTACTTGACTACAAGCGCGGCGTTCAATCACCAATTCGGTCGCAGTGTTTTATAATGTTTCCAAACATGCTCATGTCAGAAGCAATTTTAAACCCCGGTTGCCCTCAGCTCAGTCCTGTTTCGTACCAAAGAGCTGAGGAATTCCCCCAAAAGTGACTCCTTATACACCAACTTGCAACGCATTCCCTGAAACTGTCCCCCTATCTCTGTTCCAGCAGCCATCATCATTGCAAACCAAAATCCAAGTCTTGGCTTTTCTTTGCTTGCTACATGTACTTTCTTAACATCTAAAAATGTGCTCATTGTTATTTTGTTTAGTAGTCATTGGTTTTGTGTAGAGCAAATCCCAAAAGTCAGAGAGAGTTGCAAACAAAGGTTCGGAATATGAAGCAAAGTCGCTTTTCTTCAGAGGTTGTTCCATGGGTATTTACCTACCTGTGGGATCCATATTCATGGAGTGGTGACCACTCGAACGTTGGTATTATTTGGTAGTCCAAGAATTTATCTAGTGGCATAGGACCTGTGAGAAAGTGCTTTTTATCATGCATGAAGATGTTTATTTGAAGGACACCATGACGCAAATATGAGTAAGACATGACGTTATTTTTAACAGCCAAAGCGAATTTTCCCATTGCTGATGTTCATGTACGCTACATTACATGTGTGTGGTTGGCAGTTATTTTTATCAGGATATGTGACAGAAAATGCTTTTATGATGAGGAGTAAACAACAATGAATACCCATTAAAGTAGCCATGTACTGGTCACAGAGGCCTCGTGGGATGCACTATCCCGGGGTGCATTTCATATTGTCTCCCATTGCTTTTTTATGACATGATAAAAAGTGAAATAGGATACGTGTATGTGTAACTATAGCAGCAATAAATGTCTAAATAATACTCTCATTGTTTGGAATCATTTGTGCAATATACTTCTCTCTTTAAGTAACCACATAAATATATACACAATGTATAAATATAT
>NW_004797816.1:189223-191723 GCF_000002075.1 Aplysia californica
CACACACACACGCACAAACACACACACATGAAAGAGGTACCTGGAGGTGTTATCTCTGACTCAGAGATTGACGCGTAATGACCCCTCCACCCCCCTCCCTCCTTCCGCCCAATCCTTCACGGTCGCGAGCTACAGTTGCACATTCTGCTATATGCAGGCCAGTCCAATTTCTTATGTTGTCCATCCATGTTATTCTTTGTTGTTCTTTGCCTTCCTCTGTGTTGTCCATCCATGTTATTTTGTGTCTTCCCCTGAAAAGGATACTAAATAATAAATTATTGTAGACTATCAATATTGCCCCCAAGACTCGTTAACTTCGCTGATCACGAAAGAGAGATCCACGACCGGGCGGTGAGAAGTCAAGGTACACAACTCTTTTTATATGTGATTGCTGACATTTTGCAGGAAACGGAATGTGTTATTTCCCCTGTTCATAAACAGCAATGAATAATAAATCATAACATCATTCAGTACTGGCTCACTTAGTGCCTTGTACATGCAAAGCGGGGTTTTCTTGAGCAGAGAACTACCCTATGGTTGTGATATATGTGGCTTTTGATGGACAATTCGCTGTACGTTGCCTGAGCACTGCTGACGTCAACGGGAATTAGAATGGCGATTTTATAGGGCCACACCAAGGACCTTACTATAACGTCCTTGGTTCACACCCCTTTCACCACAAAGGTTATTTAAAGGCGGGGCTTGAGAGTTAATAATTTATCTCCGATAGGACGTGAAAGTCCAGTACAATAATAGTAACACTAACACTGAGTTCAGGACGCTCCTTGTCAATAGGAATTTGAGTACATAGTACCATCCCTTCAAGATGTCGGTGAACATCTGCAAGTGATGATTTATAAAGGCGAAACTTAGACAAAATCACACACCAAAGGAAACATGGTGGTCTTTAAAAATAAACGCTAAAATTATTGATAAGTCCGGGGATTTGGGACATTACGAAAAGATCAATGGTCAACCAAATATTTTTAAAAATTTTTTTGGGGGGGTAAGTGTTTTACGACGCAGGACACGCCTAATATTTTCAGATGGTAGGAAATTTTGAATTTTGCCCAGGTGGCGGCCGAAGCCTACTCTTATCGATTTTTGACCACCAAGAGATCTTTAACGTGCACAATTTGCATACGGCCCTTCCGAGATTTTTCGCCCTAGTCCGAGAAGGCTAGGTGTAGATCTTTCCTACCAAAAGATCAGGGGTGTGGCTGAAAGACAGCAGTAAGAAGGAGCTAAAGAGTAGCAGTAGAAAGGCAACGGAAAGAGTCAGGAGCCAAGAGGAGGGGGCAAAGGAGGTGAGGGGGTGGGGGCTGAATGAGGAGACGAAAGCAAACGACAGAACATTGCTAGAGTGCAGGATAGGAGATGAAAGGAGACAATTTTAGAGAAGAAATTTTTTTTGATCGCTACCCGGATTCGAGCCTGGGACCTTTGAATAAGAGGCCAACATCTTAACCTCTAGGCCACGAGAGCCCCCGACCAAGTATGGTGCTTGAGAGGGGAAGTAAGCGTTCACTTACATGAATCAATTTAAAATCGGGTTAGTTCTTGCATGGCCAAATTATGGATATGCATTGCTAAAAACATTTTAATAAATAAAAATTTAAAAAACCCACGCAAAATAGAAAAACAGGTATACAGGCATGTAATTTAGCATTAACTTGGATAAGCATGAGTAAGTAAATAACATCTATTATAGGCCACATTTATTTTGATAAAAACCACCACCACCACACACCCAAAAACATTTTTTTTTAAATAAAAAAATTATAAAATTTAAAAGATTAAAAAATAAAATAAATAAAATCAATCAATAAAGCAATTAATCAATAAAAAAAAAATAAAGAAATAATAATAAAATATAATAAATTATAATTTAAAGTAATGATAAAAGGGGACAAAATGTGATTTTTTAAATGACTTACCCTATGACATTCCAAATTAAAAATGATTCAAATCAGGAAAAATGATTTAAACAACCTCTAGGCCCTAGGCCTACCGTGGCACTTGTACAATATATATCAGGACAGCTACATAATAGAAGACATGATAGGGACACTAATACAGATGTACAGATCTGATATAAGTTTTAAGACTTTAAAAAGAATCAGACATTTCGTCTAGCAGTTAGTAACAGCTGTTTTCGTGGTTTGTCAGCAATTAGGCCTCTCAGATTACCCAATGGGGCTTTTGTGATCAAGAGGTTAAGGTGTGCGCCTCTCATTCAATAGTTCCGGGTTCAAATCCGGATAGCGACAAAAAATGTTCTTCTCTAAAACGTTCTCCTTTCACATCCTTTCGTGCTCTCTAAAAATGTTCTGTTGTCTGCTTTCGTCTCCACTTTTTGCTCCCACCCCCTCTCCCCTCACCTCCTTTGCTGCCCTCATCTGAACTCCTGACTCTTTCTGCAGCCTTTCTACTACTACTCCTTGGCTCCTTCTTACTGCTGTCTTTTAGCCACACCTCTGGTCTTGTGGTAGGAAAGATC
>NW_004797816.1:196379-336058 GCF_000002075.1 Aplysia californica
GGGGGGGGGGGAAGACAACTGAGACATCGTTGTCTTCCTTTCTGAAATCAATGAGTGAGTTCTCTACGCGGGAATGCTACACGTTTCTTTGTGACGCTTTGTCGTCATGGTCGAAAGTGGAGACAGTTAACAGTACTCTAAGCTTTAAAAAAAAATTTTTAAAGTGACTGAGTAAAATTCGGAGATCCAACAGCCAATCAGCAGACAGCTACTTGGTGAATACAATTCAGCTTGTTCTCTCTTAGGGTTCTTTGAGTAGAAACTAATCAGTTCGAAGCCAGCCTTTGCACAGTTTGGAGGCTTTCGACTTTTCAGGTATTTGTGATTCCAGTAGTAAAACTACGTTGGATACAGTACTGCCTTCCCGTCCCCTGTGCTAATGAAACCGAGGCGATCAGGCGACACGTCTAGAGATCTAGATATTCCAAATATTAAATGTGCAAACTATTCAGGTATGTTATTTGTTTTCGTATTTCTTGATAGATCTATTGAGTCGTATTCCAACTCCTATTATCAAGTCCCCATTCTTCGACTCTCTCCACTCCTCCTCACTGTACATCGTGCATACTGAAAGGTCACTCCTCTTTCCATATTTTAGACGTTCCGTGGTTTCTGTCTCACTTGCATTTCCTGAGCACTCAATGGCTGTGGTTGTATAATATATATATAGATATATATATCTTTCTACTCAAACTGCACCCCTACCGATTCCTCCAAGTTCCTTCTGATTTTGTCATTTATTTCTATTTTCAGTATTCCCCGTCCTACAACCACTACCCCCGCTCTCTCCCCTTCTCTTTCCTTCCCTCTTTCTCTCTCTCTCGCTCTACTCACGGAGACTTAGGTCCCCTATGAGGACATTATCTCAATCAACAACTTTAAAAGTTCAAGAGTACCCATAATTTGTGAGTCTTGAGTTCAACTTCAAATTCCATTTTAGGTGCCTCTAAAAAAATACCCTTTATATGATATGTCCAATGAGTAATGTCTTGAAAATATACCTAAGAACTGAATTATTGCTTGTTAAATCAATTCAACTGAAAATATTTTATAATATTGGTTGCTTCGTGTCACTGAAGTTGGTACTTCTCCTTCAATTGGTTGCTTTCATCTTTTTCTTATCACACTAATATAGGAAGTATAATGGGAGTTTTAATACGTCAAAAATTTGGCACAAGCATGTAACGAATGGACATCTCCTTGAAGGATAAAAAGGTCCTTTCTGTATCACATGCTACAATTTGTTTTTTCTACTGCTCGGCTTATTTTGATAGAGTGTGGTGAGTTCAAAGATAGGCTTCCAACACACACACAGTAGTAAGTAAAGCGAATGTTTGGAAATTGTGTATGTGACAATTACATGTACATGAACAAATTTTCTCTATAGCAATATAGAATATAATACTCGACCAAAAACCTATATACTGCTATTTATTATTGTCGGTCGGTGGGGGTGTCAATGTCAGGACCTTCTGGTTTCCTCTCTCCTGTAGTTTGTGCCTGTCTGTCTTATTTTTTCCATAATAATATATTTCATTGTTATTATCTCGATGCGCTTCTCTTTACTCAAACTGAAAAGTTTAATAACTTAATTTAACTTCAAATTTATTTTTCTCTGAAAGCCAGTATCCACATGAGAATCCAACAGCTGACAGCTACCCAAGAAGCTGACACCCTGCACGGACCTTCCACTCACCCTTGGACATCCAGCCAAACGAATCCTGCCACAGCTACCCTGAAATTGGTGACATCAGATGGTCTGTTCACTTTTCTGGTCCAACAAGTATCCCAGTGGTCTGCTGCTACGATTTCAGTCACTCTCAGGCTTAAAATGATGCAGTGGGGCTGTAGAGATAGGCAAATAGGTTGATAGGTAGCTAGGCGGATAGGTTAGGTTCAGAGTAGGATTTTGTAGATTTGCCATGGCCATGGCGGGAGGTAGTTGAGGGGGCAGTGTAGGTTTTCTTTTTTTGGGGTAAGGGGGGGGGGGGGGTTGCAGGGGTAGAATGGTGAGGGTAGAGCCTCCTGCTGGTTTTGAGTTTGAGTGTGATGGGAGTGGCGTGTATACTGGATTGTTCCTTAAGGACCACAAGGAGCACCCAGAGGACCTCCTATAGACTGGACCATCAACAGGAGGTATTTGTCTGTGTAGTATGTCTTGGCACATTATTAGTTCATTGTTATATTTTTTAAGTTAAATAAAAGTTTTGTTGTTGCATTTAGTTGATAAGAGACAATGATATAATGTATTTACTGAAAGATTTTTATAAATGACTTTCTGTCCTTTTAAACCTGTAGTAAACAATATTATAACGACTCTTTGTTTTGAAACAAAAATGCAAACTATATAGATGCTAAAACATTGTATTGACACGTCTTACTCATCAGGAACAGCCGCAGACAGGAGGACCAGCCGGAGGAGCACCCACAGACAGGAGCATCTACGGGAGGTATTTGTCCTGGAAATATGTCTTGGAGCATTACTTGTTCATTATTGAAGTAAAATTAGAAAAACACGTGTTGGATTTTTTTACTTAAAGGCTAAAGTTTCCTTTTGCTTTTAGTTGAAAAGGGAAAATGATGAAACGTATTTACTAACAGATTTTTATTATTGTCTCAAGCTTTTTATATACCAGTAGTAAATAGTAGTATAGGGAATTTTTATTTTCTGAAACAAAAATAAAATCTGTATAGATGCTAAAACATTGTATTCATTGACACGTCTTCATCACCAGGACCAGCCGCGGACAGGAGGACCAGCCGGAGGAGCAAGGTTAAAGTTTTATTTTTGCATGAAAGTGAAAAAAGTGAAAATGATGAAACGTATATTCTGACCGGTTTTTATAAATGTCTTTCATGCCTTTTTAAACCGATAGTCAAAAATATTATAGAGACTTTTTACTTTCTGAAACGAAAATACAAACTGTATAGATGCAAAAGGATTTTATTGGCACATCTTCATCACCAGGACCAGCCGTGGACAGGAGGACCAGCTGGAGGGGCACCCACAGACAGGAGCATCTACAGGAGGTATTTGTCTGGGGAATAAGTCTTGGAATATTATTTGTTAATTTACTATGAAAGTAAAATTAGAAAAGTACCTATTGGTTTTTTCTGATTACAAGGTAAAATTTTACTTTTACATTTAGGTGAAAAGGGAAAATGACAAAAACATTATTTTTTTTACAGATTTTATTGTCTTTCAGACCTTTTAAACCAGTAGCAAAAATATTTTAGTGAGTTTATTTTTTCCCAAAAAGATAACTGTTTGTATAGATGCAATACAAATATATTAATTGACACGTCTTCATGACCAGGACCTGCCGCGGACAGGAGGACCAGTCGGAGAAGCAGCACCCACAGGCAGGAGCATCTACAGGAGGTATTTGTCTGGGAAATATGTCTTGGAACATTATTTATCAATTACTTACTTTGATTTTTACTTTTTGATCCTCTATTGCTGTTAAACATCGATGGGAGATGCAGTTTTCTGTGGTGGGCCTGCTCAGCACCTCTTTCAGTTTGGATATTTTGATTTCTCAGTTTCCTTGACAACCTCAATCCACATTTTGCATGACATTCCTCTTCTTTTATAGCCTAAGTGCTTAGTGTTATAGGTTCTCGAGGCTGGCTGGCGAGGTGACATACGTAACAGGTGGCCAAACCATTTAATTCTCTTTCTATGAAATGCAGGCAGGCTACTCAGTGCCAATAGCATAATCTATTAATTATTGAAGTAAAGTTAGAAAAATAATTTCTTTTTTTTCAAATTACAAAGTTTTTATTGCATTTCGTTGACAAGGTAAAATAATAAAACGTATTTACAGACAGATTTTTATTAGTGCCCTTATGTCTTTTTAAACCAGTAGCAAAATATTTTAGCGACAGTTTTATTTTTCACCAATGAAATACAAACTGTATAGATGTAAGACGATTGTATTAATTGACACGTCTTCATCACCAGGACCAGCTGTGGACAGGAGGACCAGTCGGAGGAGCACACAGACAGGAGCATCTACAGGAGGTATTTGTCTGGGAAATATATCTTGGAGCATTTTATTTTTGCATGAAGGTGAAAAGGGAAAATGATGAAACGTATATTCTGACAGATTTTTAAAAAATGTCTTTAAAGGCCTTTTTAAACCGATATTTTTAAAAATACAGACTTTTTATTTTCTTAAACAATAATACAGACTGTATAGAGGCAAGACGGTGGTATTAATTGATACGTCTTAATCACCAGGACCAGCCACAGACAGGAGGACCAGCTGGAGGAGCACCCACAGACAGGAGCATCTACAGGAGGTATTTGTCTCGGAAATATGTCGTGGAACATTATTTGTCGATTTATTATTGAAGTAAAATTAGAAAAATATCTTTTGGGGGTTCTTTTTTATATCAAAGTGAGAGTTCTATTTTTGCAGTTAGGTGAAAAAGGAAAATATTGAAATGTATGTTCTGACAACTTTTTAAAAATGTCTTTCTGACCTTATAAGCCAGTAGTAAATAATAATGTAGCCACTGTTTTTATTTTCTAAAACAAAAATTCAAACTGTGAAAATAGTGTAATGGTATAGGTTTAACGCCCCCTATCAACACTATAAGGTCATTTAATATTGTGGGGCATCCATCTCCACAAGGACCGAGCCAAATAGAAAATTCGTGTAAAGTGCCTTTCCCAAGGACACAACGTCACACCGAGCTCAGAATGAAACCCTCAAACTCGCAATCCCATGATTACAGGTCCTGTAGCCTATCCACTAGATCACCGACGCTACCAAAAATACAAACTATAGATGCAATACGATTATATTCATTGACACGTCTTCATCACCAGGACCAGCCACGGACAGGAGGACCAGCCGGAGGAGCACCGACAGACAGGAGCATCTACTGGAGGTATTTGTCTGGGAAATATGTCGTGGAACTTTATTTGTTAAATATAAAAGTAAAATTAGAAACTTAACTTTGGGGTTGTTTTTTAAATTTCAACATGAAAATTATTTTTTATTAATGTCCTTGTGTCCTTCTAAACCGGTAATATTACAGTGACTCTTTTAATTTTCTCAAACAAAAATAAAAACTGTACAGATGCACGACGGTTGTAATAACTGACACGTCTTCATCAGGACCAGCAGCCGGACGACCACCTACAGACAGGACGATTTCCGTTTATCACACTCAGGCTTAAAGTGATGCAGTGGGGCTGTAGAGATAGGCAGCTAGCTTGATAGGGAGCTAGGTGGATAGGTTAGGTTCAGAGTAGGATTCTGTAGATATTGCCATGGCCATGGCGGGAGGTAGTTGAGGTGGCAGTGTAGGTTTTTCTTTTTGGGGGGAAAGGGGGGGGGAGAGGTTGCAGGGGTAGAATGGTGTGGGTAGAGCTTCCTGCTAATTTTGAGTTTGAGTGTGAGGATGCTGGAGTGGCGTGTATACTGGATTGTTCCTTAAGGACCACAAGGAGCACTCAAAGGACCACACATAGACTGGACCATCAACTGGAGGTATTTGTCTGGGAACTATGTCTTGGAACATTATTTGATCATAATTACAGTTTTCCGAGTTAAAGGTAAAATATTTATTGCTGCATTAAGGTAAAAAGACAAAATGATAAAACATTTACTGACAGATATTTGTTAATGTTTGTCATTTTAAACCGGTAGTAAACAATATTATAGCAGCTCACTTTATTTTCTGAAACAAAAATCAAAACCTGTTTAGAGGCAAGACGATTGTATTAATTAATAACCACATCTTCATCACCAGGACCAGCCGCGGACAGGAGGACCAGCCGGAGGAGCACCCACAGACAGGAGCATCTACAGGAGGTATTTGTCTGGGAAATATGTTTCGGAACCCGCTGTTTGTTAATTATTAAAGTAAAATTAGAAAAATACCTTTTGGGTTTTCTCAGCTAAAGGTAAAGAGGTTTTTTTTCATTTATGTGAAAAGGGAAAATGATAAAACATATTTACTGACAGATCTTTTTATTCTTCTGTCCTTTTAAACGGGTAGTAAACAATATTATAGCGACTCTTTTTATATTTTCAAAAAAATACAAACTGTATAGATGTAAGAAGATTGTATTGACACGTCCTCATCACCAGGACCAGCCGTGGACAGGAGGACCTGCTGGAGGAGCACCCATGGACAGGAGCATCTACAGGAGGTATTTGTCTTGGAAATATGTCTTGGAACTTTATTTATTAACATATTATTTTATTACACCCTAAGGGCCTCGACGGGACGTCCATTCCTAGATTCTAAGCAAGGGGAAGGAACCCATCTCCCGTGAATGCAAGTGTTTAAAAAACATTTTTTTAAAATACTTAACAAATTCCAAAACTCCTGAAAAAAAATAAAAGTTAAAAAGTAAAATGAATGCAGTTTCAGAAAAATATAACTTTATATATGCGCAAGCTGTTGAAAATTTTCTAACTTTAGTTCAATCGGGGTGTCCGACCCTGAGACCGGTCCGACCCATCACTCTCACTCTCAGCCTCGCGGTCGGACCCTAGATCTACATTCTAGATTTTCTACATCTGATCTATCTGAATCACCCTAAACTCTTGCTACAACGTTTTCATCAAAATCCGAGTCATCTGATTTGTCATGTTCTTGCTTTTGCTCAAATCTATCATTTTATTTTTCGAACTCAATTGTGTCGCTTTTCAACAAGTCGAGACACCTCCGAAGTGTCGGTAACGCGGTTGCTTGCATTTAGGTGAAAAGGAAACATAATAAAACATATTTTCTGACAGATTTCTATAAATGTCTTTTCCGCCTATTCTGGGCCCCTGACTCTTTCTGCACCCTCTACTGTTTCTCCTTGGCTCCTTCTTAGTGCTGTCTTTTAGCCACATCCCTGATCTTATGGTAGGAAAGATCTGTACCTAGCTTTCTCGTTAAAGGGAAAACAATCTCAGAGGTCGCGTGTGCAAGTTGAGCTCGTTAAAGATCCCTTTGTGGTTCAAAAAATAGATTAGGCTTCTACCGCCACCGGGCCAAAATTGAAAATTTCTCACTAACTGACAATGTTTGGTGTGTTCCGCGCACTCATATGACCTTATGATGCACTTGCGAGCGGCAAAAAAACACTAACCTCCCCCCCCCCCCCCCCCCCCCAAAAAAAAAAAAAATTTTTTTAATGAATAAATAAATTAATAAAAGAATACTGACACTGGCAGGCAGGCCCCTCGTGTGTGATTACATACAAAATGTACATGTATTATCCTGTACTTTTTCTTCTATTACACACTTTTATCGTTAAAACGACCAATTTTCGGATAAATGAAGGCACGCCCTTGTCTAAGTTTTTTTGTTTTTTTATGATCTAATTTTGATTTCATTCAGTTGTGAAACGTTTATTTTTCCCTTTTTTACGTGCTACAAATGATATTCTGGGTGCTTAAAACAAAACAAGAAATGCTGGTGCTATAGATGAAGTTACCTCTTTCAACATATTGATATGTATACGTCGTCACAGAGAGTTGAAAGCTTGAAATTTAATGGCAACTTTTTTGGCAACTTTTGCCATTTTTGTAGCAACTTTTGGCAACTTTTGGACAAAAAATGGCAACAAACGCAGATGCTAGATAGATGCACGAGGATATTATTAATTGACACGTCTTCATCACCAGGACCAGCCGCAGACAGGAGGACCAGCCGGAGGAGCACCCACAGACAGGAGCATCTACATGAGGTATTTATCTGGGAAATGTGTTGTGGAACACTATTTGTTTATTTATTATTGAAGTAAAATTAGGAAAATACCTGTTGCTTTTTCTGATTGAAAATTAAAAGTTTTTATTTGGCATTTAGGTGAAAAGGGTAAATGATAAAACATATTTACTGACAGATTTTTATAAACGTCTCTCTGTCCTTTTAAACCGGTAGTAAACAATTTTTTTCTATTCTGAAAAATAAACAAACTAGAATCTATATAGATAATAGATGCAAGTTCTTCAGAAAAAAATGAAAGGAAAGTTTTACTGACACATTTATTTTTATGTCAGCCCGTCCTTTTAATACGTGCTAAAAAAGGTGGATTATAGGAAACTCTGTGGTGGGCACTTACATGAACAAATTGCCTCTGTAAAATATATACAATCAGAAACTACCACTTTTTCTTATAGTGGATGGGTGGAGGATGCCAATGTCAGGTCCTTCCTTTTTTTTCTTTTTCTCCGTTATTTTATTTCTCATGTGTGCGTTATGTGACCATTATTGCAACATGTACTTGTCTTTATTCAAATTTAGTGACTCGCGCTAACTTATATATTTTTCTTAGAAAGCTGCCAAGCCAACAGTTGACAGCCACCAAAGAAGCAGATACCATGTCCTGAGAGGAAGGACCTTCCAATCACCCTGGATGGTTACATCCTCCCCCGCTGCACATGACATCCAGTGCTGTACTAACATGATCACATTGTGCCAATAGCACTAGGAAACAATTTTTCCATTAGTCATTCAAGAAAAGACAATTGCCAGGCACCTACAATCCTGTCAACATGCAGCTACTCTTGAATAGACATGTCAATTCCTCCAGATGACTACCACGGACAACTTTAACAGCTGACTTGGCAGTTTTATTTCTCTTGTGTGAAATTGTGTTGAGAGTGCCGTAAAAACCAGCAAAGATTCAAGAAAACAATGTTCCGTGTGTGATGTCCAGCTGGAGATTTTGTAATGAAGCTACTTGGAAACAATGTCACTGATTTAGAATAAGACATTTTGTTCCTTACTTACAGTGCAAACTTTGGTGACAACAGAAGGTCTAGCCACTTTTCTGGTCAAACAGGTTTCACGGTGCTCTGTTGCTACGATTTCCGAATATCACACTCAGGCTTAAAGTGATGCAGTGGTGCTGTAGAGATAGGCAGTTAGGTTGATAGGGAGATAGGTGGATAGGTTAGGCTCAGAGTAGGATTTTGTAGATATTGCCATGGCCATGGCGGGAGGTAGCTGAGGTGGCAGTGTAAGTTTTTCTTTTTTGGGGGAAGGGGGGGGGGAGGTTGCAGGGGTAGAATGGTGTGGGTAGAGCTTCCTGCTGATTTTAAGCTTGAGTGTGAAGTTGTTGGAGTGGATTTTTTATTTTGTAATATTCCTTGCACTTTGTTGGTGCAGCTAATAAATGTTTACTGACTTGATAAAAAATAAATAATCAAGCACTGCAAGCTGTTGGTTTGGCCTTTGACCTTCTGTGGTAGACGTTCTGATACCACCAGTATTTTCTTGACTTGTAGTTGTGAAAAGTCTGAAGTTCACTGATTCAACAAAATTGAAAGCCTTTATAGTGCTACAAATTATTTTTTTATAGAATGAAAAGCTTGTTTACCGTAAGAAAAATGCTTCAACAGCCAATGTGTATATACTCGTATCTTGTAATTGTTGGAGCTTTACTCCAGCCCCTCTTTCTTAATGCTTTGGAACTTTATTCTGATCCCTTCTTGTTAACCTGTTAGAACTCTACTCCAACCCCATGTTATTGACCCTTAGGATTCTTTGACTTAGCTCCGATGTCTCTTGGTGACCCTTTTGTAGGGTTATTGACAAATCACATTGTTGGCCATTTATAACTTTGTCTTTAGTCCGACCTCATGTTGTTGACCCTCGGGTTTCATATCTTACCCTGGCTCCAAACCCACGTTGTTGATCACTTACAACTTTTCCTTTAGTCATATGTCTATATTTTTTAATGAACACTCATTGAAAATGCCTGTGTCATCTTTCTTATTTTCTCACATCGATAATTGCAAGGCTTTACTAGCTAACATACCAAATACCACTCTAGACAAGTTACCTTTTTAAAATCATGCTCCTAGGCTTGTACTGAAGAGACAGAATCACATTACTCTCATGTTAAGAACATTGCATTGGCTCCCTGTGAAAGCTAGAATGTCATATAAAATTGCAACATAATGTCATAAATGTGTCAATAACAAAGCTCCCTCATATCTTAACGATCTCATCCAGATTTATGTTCCATCTAGATTACTAAGATCATGTCGTTAAGAGTTCCCAGAAAGGGAGATAAAAAAAATTAGCTGAAAGATCATTTTCCGAAATTGCTCCATCAGTTTCGAACTCTCTTCCCCAACCCATGAGACATACAACATCTGAGTCTAAATATGAAATCATTTTTATATCAGTAGATTCATGTTCAGTACAATGCAATGTAAATGACTGTGTATCCATTATGTATTTTGCGAATAACATTGTATATATTATTTTATTACGTATTTATATGTGCTCATTTAGTAACGATGTGTAAGCGTGCACGTGTGATAAGCAAGTAGGTGTGTCTGTGTGTGGTGTGCATGTGTGTGTGCGTGTAATGTGTGCGTGTGTGTGTGCACACGCGTCTGTGAATATTGTTCATAACATGCATTTATGTAAAGCCAAAGTGCCAAGAGCTGTGTTCACAGGAGAGTGGGCGCCATAGAAATAATCTGCATTATTATTATTATTATTATTATTATTATTATTATTATTATTATTATTAGTCTTACCCAACGTTGTTGACCTTCAAGACTCCTGTCTTGACTTTGGTCTGCCCCCTCTTATTGACCCTTTATAACTTTACCTTTAGTCCAACCCCACATTGTTGATCCTCAAGACTCATGTCTTGACTAAGCTCCAACCCCTCGTTGTTGACCATTTATAACTTTGCCTTTTGTCCCATCCCACGTTGCTGACCCCCAGGACTCATGTCTTGGCTTCCCTCCCATCCTTCGTTGTTGATCGTTTATAACTTTGCCTTCAGTCTGACACCACGTTGTTGACCCTTATGTCTTGAATTACCTCGAACCCCTCGTTGTTTACCACTTTTAACTGTCTGTAGTCCGACCCCACGTTGTTGACCCTCAGGACTCATGTCTTGACTTTGGTCTGCCCCCTCTTAGTGACCCTTTCGAACTTTAGCCTTAGTCCGACCCCATGTTGTTGACCCTCATGTCTTGACTTAACGCCTACCCCTCGTTGTTGACCATTTATTACTATATCTTTAGTCCGACCCACGTTGTTGACCCTCAGAACTCATGTCTTGACTTACCTCCAACCCGTCTTTGTTGACCTTTTATAACTTTGCCTTTAGTCCGACCCCTCGTTGTTGACCCTCAAGATTCATGTCTTGACTTAGCCCCTACCCCTCGTTTTTTTTTACCATTTATAACTTTAACTTTAGTCCGACCCCACATTGTTGACCCTCAAGATTCATGTCTTGACTTCGCCCTTACCCCTCGTTTTTTACCATTTATAACATTACCTTTAGTGCGACCCCACATTGTTGACCCTCAAGACTCATGTCTTGTCTTACCTCCCATCCTTTGTTGTTGACCATTTATAACTTATCCTTTAGTCCGACCCCACGTTGTTGACCCTCAGGACTCATGTCTTGACTTACCTCCAACCTGTCTTTGTTGACCTTTTAGAACTTTACCTTTAGTCCGACCCCACGTTGTTGACCCTCAAGATTCAAGTCTTGACTTAGCCCCTTCCTCTTGCTTTTTACCATTTATAACTTTACCTTTAGTCCAACCCCACATTGTTGACCCTCAGGACTCATGTCTTGACTTAGCGCCTACCCCCCCGCCCCCCACCCCTTAATTTAAAACCATTTATAACTTTGCCTTCAGTCAAACCCCACACTGTTGGCCCTCAGGACTCATGTCTTGACTTTTGGACACCCCTTCTTGGTGACCCCTTAGAAATTTACCTTTAGTCCGACCTCACGTTGTTGACCCTCATGTCTTGAATTACCTCCAACCCCTCGTTGTTGACCATTAATAACTTTACCTTTAGTCCGACCCCACGTTATTGATCTTTTTGGATTCTTGTCTTGAATTAACTCCGTCCCCTCGTTGACTCTTGGGCCTCATATAATTATCTATATCTGACCCCCAAGGCCTATTGTTGACCCCTTCGAACTCTATTTAGTTTGTTGAAGTACAAGTTTCAGTGACAACGACATGATTAAAGGAGTAAAAAGACTCTCTGAACTGCCAATGATATGTACTACGTATGTCAGTTTACCTGTCTTTGTGCAAAATTGAACTTGACATAACTATGCAAAGAGCTCCTTTTGTGCGGGAAGCTAGATAATTATATTTAATAAATTTACTGTCTGGAATCTATCATACTGTTTATTTGTTTGTATTATTGGCTAGGTATTCATGTTCATTCCTCTTTTCGTTGTGATTGGAGAGTGCCGCTAGTAGGTCCTATGACCAAAACTGAGTCGATAGTACTCATTTTTGCATACATGTTGTACCTCAGTGCCATATTTATGGGTCTTCCACTTTATCTTGTGCTTTCTTTTTATTCATGTTTAATTAGATATACTAGTTTTGTGTATAAGTTAAGCTTTTTGCCTCGGCACTAAGTATACTTGAGTTTGAATTTTGAATGGTGAGGGTTTTTTAAAAATCTTGTATCTCGGTCTGTCTGCTGGGAACTGTATTCCTGTGTGTCCTTGTTGGCCATGATAGGCAGGACCAACGCTGCCTGCCTCCTAAGTGATCAATGTCAAGTGCATGGGAGTGTTGAACATTAACATTTACAAGTACAATATAAGATATATGGGTGTCTTTGTTGTAGCGGTTGATTTTTATCAAGTATCTCAATCTTGTATGCCTCTCAATACAGGCAGGGTCGAAGCCCACCTCACAAATTATGATCTAAATTGTGTCCATGTGGGTGTAAAATATTTATACTAAAAAAACAGTTTTAGTCCAAGTTGATGGGGCAAGGTTTATCATGTTTTTGTTTTTAACAATCTAATTGATATAAGGTGCTGAGGGGAAAAAGCAAGACAAGACAGAAAGAAAAGTCAATTTGCTGAAAGATATATAACAAGATATTGTCTCTGACTAGCTCGCTCTCACCCTGGCTCTCTATCACTCTCTCGCTCTCTCGTTCTCTCTATCTATCTCTCACTCTCAATTTCTTTTTCCCAACCTCCCTCCGTGGCATCCGAGGAAACGAGCAGGTACACGACCTGGCGAAGAAAGCCTCATCCCTTCTGCTGGGATCACTCTCCCACAGACTGACTTTAGAAATAAAGTCAAAACGTACACCTCCAGTCTGTGGGAGAGCCACTGGGAAAAACAGAAAAACAATAATCTGTATACTATAAAACCCAAACTGGAACAGCGAAATCCTTCATACCTCTCCAGAAGAGACAAAGTCATTTTTATTCGATTGCGCATCGGACACACGGTCCTGACCCACAAATACCTCCTACAGGGAGCCGTGCGACACAGATTTTACCGTTATACCTATACGTTCTCATACGATCTCTGACCGTCTAGCATTAGACACATCTTAACCGACTGTCTGGACTTAGGAGAGATCCGAAGGAAATATTATAAATGCAAGAAATTGCAAGACATTTTTTCCGTCGTTGGTCCCAGCAGAATTTTGAATTTTATTAAGGCCGTTGGCCTTTATGGCAAATTGTAAAGTGAAATCGTACTATTAAAAATTGTTATTGTTATTTATAAGAGTTGTTTTAAATTTAAAATATGTTGACACCGAATTTTAATATTTTAGCATTTGAAAGTCTAAAAGATAGCCAACCGTGCAATGAACTGTTGCGAATGCAAACAACTTGTGTTTCACGCGCTCATATGACCTTATGCAGTTGCAAGCGCCGTAAAACCCTGTAACAAACAAACAAACAACTCTCTATCACTCTCTGTATCACTCTCTTTCTCTCCCTCCCTTTCTCTCTTACTCTGTGTGTCTGTCACTGTCCTCTCTCACTGTGTGAGAGAGAGAGAGAGACCCCGCATGTCGTGAATGATGATGGCGTTGAACAGGTCTCTCTGCAACCGAAATAGATTGTTTTGCTCTATTGTTTGCTCTGTTGTTTGTTCTGTTTTCTTACGAGTGCAAGTGGTTGGAGGGCACAAGTAGTAGGTCCTTCCAGTTGTAGTGTGTAGCAACAACAACAGCAGCAGTAATAGAAGTAGCATGTAGCAAGACTTGCGAGCTGCCCAAATCAACTATTGTGCGACGGTCCAGTCCTTCGCAGTGACATGCAAACCTCTTTAGTTTGATTCCCGTCTGTTTTATTCCAGTATCTCCTCCTTTCTGTTTGTTGGGGTGGCGTATACGCTAATTACCGGTTTGATTCCGGGCGGGATCGAAGCAACTCGCTTCCTGATGTTATATATCTTTTTTGCGTCGACGGGTCGGGTACGTAAAACGTACACAATCAATTTTTTTTAAAATACCGATCCGCTAATGACTAGCTAATGACTGAGCATGAACAGCTTGCAGTCTGTGAAAAATAAATTCCCATATGTATCAAAATTATACTTCTGAGCTGACTGTCTCCTCTGCGCTTGATTAGTTGACCAAACTATAATTTGGGTGCTCAAAGTTGAGAAGGTTCTGAAAGTGCAAGCTTTTTAAAAGTTATTTTAAAGTTTAGGTATTGTATTCAG
This sequence comes from Aplysia californica, assembly GCF_000002075.1. NCBI lineage: Eukaryota > Metazoa > Mollusca > Gastropoda > Aplysiida > Aplysiidae > Aplysia > Aplysia californica. The sequence goes on from NW_004797816.1 coordinate 210,830, forward strand.
ACGGTGATAAATACACCCCACCCCCAAAATAATACTTTGAGTCACCAGGAGTTTAAATTCATTTCAGCGTTAAACACGAAACATTACCTACATTTGGGTCGAGATTAACCGAGATCATGTAGTGGTGTGACTTTATCTTTACAAGGCTGAAAAATCTCCGATCACCAATTGGGTGATTACAAAATTCCTATAATTCATTTTTTTTTTTCGGTAAGTGTTTTACGGCGCTCGCAGCTGCATAAGTTGATATGAGCGTGCGGGACTCACATAATATTTTCAGTTGGTAGGAAATTTTGAATTTTTGCCCGGGTGGCGGCCGAAGCCTACTGTTGTCGATTTTAGACCACCACGGGATCTTTAACATGCGCGACTTGGACACGGGCCCTCCGAGATTTTTTGCCCTTGTCCGAGAAGGCTAGGTGTAGATCTTTCCTACCAGAAGATCAGGGGTGTGGCAGAAAGACAGCAGAGCAGTAAGGAGGAGCCAAGGAGTAGCAGTAGAAAGGCTGCAGAAAGAATCAGGAGCCCAGAGGAGGGGGCAAAGGAGGTGAGGGGGTGGGGGCAGAAAGTGGCGGAAATGAAAGCAGACAACAGAACATTGCTAGAGAGCAGGAAATGAGGTGAAAGGAGACACTTTTAGAGAAGACAGTTTTTCGGTCGCAACCCGGATTCGAACCCGGGACCTTTGAATGAGAGGCCAACACCTTAACCTCTAGGCCACGAGACCCCCCTATAATTCTTTAATTATCCTTGTCGTTCATTAAAATAAAAAAAAGGGGGGGGGGGGTTTGCCCCCCGGGGTCCCCACGGATGTCCCACCCTGTTCGGCCGGTCTCGGCAAAAACGTTTTTTCCAGACTGTTAAACATTTTACATTTAAATATTGTAGTTACTCGTGTATTTATGGACTGGTTTAAATTGCATTTAGCATATTATACATCACCAATAGGAAATCCAACATTTTTGTTATCAATATTTTATGCAGATCTAGATCTATCTGTTTTAGTTTTTTTTTAACCATTTTTTTTTTAAATTCTAAAATTTTCACTTTTTGAACTTGTTTGTTTTTATTACGTACTCCTCCTAAGTTTACCTAGATCTACCTATATTCCTATGGGTATGGGGCTTCATTGCATAGGAGAGAGAGAAAGGGGGGGGGGGTTCTTAATAATTTTATTAAAATGTACCACTAAAGTCAGTGTGGACCCTATCCTCAAAAGGTATTTACTAACATTGGTCACTTCTTTCACTAGCTGGAACAGATCTTTTGTCCACTTTTATTTGATCAAAGGATATAATGTACCAGTGTGTTTGGGTTAAACGCCCTTACCAATATTAGGCCTATCAGGTTAATTAAGAGGGGGGACCTCCGGATATAACATCCGTCTCCGATAGGATCGAGTCAAATGGTTTGAAAGCCTTGATACGACCAAACACGAGAGAAATTTCATTACTCTGATTATGTGTGTTTCTTTACGCTCCCATCAACACAATAATTAGATTCAACTAGGAGGCGGGCTTCGACCTTGCCTGCCAGGGCCTACACCGGTTGAGGGGGATACAGCATCCCAACAGAAAAGGTACTCAATAAATATTCCACCCCACCCAGGAGCGCCTAACTCCTACATATTGAAGCTGGTTTACTCTTTGAAGAAGCACTACTCTGTCGAAAGTTGTCTATGTCAAGCTTACAGTTACAGCGAGTAGGAACTGGCGTTGGTTCACCATATGCTACTTAGGTCTAATATAGATTGTTTCTTAGGATTCTTTAGGATCGGATTGTTACTTTTTGGTCGCCCCCCCCCCTTCCATCCTCTCTCTCTCTCTCTCTCTCTCTCTCTCTCTCTCTCTCTCTCTCTCTCTCTCTCTCTCTCTCTCTCTCTCTCTCTCTCTCTCTCTCCCTCCCTCTCTCTCTCTCTCTCTCTCTCTCTAACACACACACACACACACACACACACACACACACACATATACACACACACACACACATCTTTCTCTCTCTCTCTCTCTCTCTCTCTCTCTCTCTCTCTCTCTCTCTCTCTCTCTCTCTGTGTGTGTGTGTGTATAGACCGTGACATAATTTCTTTTTTGTCATTTTGGGACCTCATGACGAGTCATAAGTCAAGAATTAATCAACAGGAACACCAATGCCTAACTGAACTTGGCCTAACACGCAAGTATAAATTATTTATTGGTTATTTCAATTTCCCTTTGACCACACTTGGCTCTTTCTTAAACTCTTGTTCCATTGTCTGCTTCAAGAAAAAGGAACAACTATGTACCAAGAGCATCTTAATTAAAGTTGGGAAAACTCTTGTGAATTGAACAGATTTTTTTTCTTTTCTTTCTTTTTTTTGTGTGTGTTTCAATCACAGAATTCTACTAAGTGTAGAATTCTGTGGTTTCAATGCAAAGGTTGTGGAAAGCGCAGATAAAGGGTAAGAGAATGCACAACAATGCCATCACTTTGACTTTGTCGTTGAAATTCTTTGACTGTATTTTTCACATTGCTCTCTCCCTCCTCTACCCCTTTTCCTTTTACCTAGGCCTACTTTTTATTTAACAGTCATTTATCAGACCTGATTTCCCCCGTAATTTATTTATTTCGCCTCTAGGCTACGTTTGCTTGTTTGGAGAAAAACTTTCGTTTCGCTATGATGAAGGCAAGCTTTTCCCTTTTTAATGCAACCGCGTTCAACATCGTCAAGTCACTTAGCCTACCGGAAGTTATGAATGGTCAATCTTCCCTACACAGTACCATTGTGTAAACCTAAACTCTCGGCGAGTTGCCCTGGAATAGGATACTGGAGAGGGAACGTATCCCATCGAACTTATCGTCTTACAGAGAATTTCAGTTATTGTTTAGTTTGCGAGTGTCCAGCTGGTAGACGACAGTATGCCTATTGAAAACTTAGAAGAAGAAGGCCTTGCGAAAAACCCAAACCTTCAGCATGCTCAACTCCGCTTTCTTCTGGGGACGGAAAAAAATAAATATGATTCAGCTCTTCAGGAGAAGTTGATGGCAGAGATAAAGGCCAACGGTGAGTAAAAATTGTTTGCTTATAGTCTACTAATCTATAGTGTACGGACTAGGCTAGGACTAGGAGGATAATGAAAGAAAACATAGCAGTCTCTGGGAGGGAGGGCCGTATGCCGTGTATGGACTATGGACAGCTAGAACTAGCCTATGACTATGATATGTGAAAGGGAGGGCCGTAGCCGTAAGCTAAGCAGCGGTCATAGCCAAAGGCTATTTTTTATCAGGTAGAATCTAGATCTAGATCTAGATCTAGTATTATTTCTTACAAAATCAACTCATTTGAAAGATTTTGTAGATCTATAATCTACTATAGAAAATGAAAGTCTTGTTTCCTGATTTTCCTTTCGAACTCCACTCCTCATTCTAAGACTAAGACTAAGTGGGTCAATTTGTTCTAATTTCATTGGACTTGGACGAACATTTAGAGAGCACCAACTTGGCGTGTTTTGAATGAGACGTATATCTTGGTTATGAACCAACGCAGGCGGTTCTAGAAGTAGATATCTAGACCTGAAACGCACACAAACTCAAGCAAACTGATACACACACACCTGTCACCTGAGCTGCGTGAATGCGGTCCGATGCGGGACCTGAATGGAACGGAGATGATGCTCGGCGCGCTATTGTGCTGAGCCAGGGGCCGGACTGACACGGGACCGGAACGAAGGCGAGGTGCCGAAAAAGGCTTATCGGGCAACATAAACCCGATCCCCGCTGGACGAGGGTTAATATTACAAAGTGACTAGATCTATTTCTCCGAACGCCGGGGAAAATAAACTTAAACCTCTATTTCTCCGAACGGTTTCCGTTCTCGAGATTTTTTGGTTATTTGCGAGAGTTCGGCGTCATCTTTCATTCTGCCTCTTCAAGAACTGGGAAGAAGCATTTTTTGCATTGAAATCAATTTCTAGAGCTAGATCTAGATTCTAGAGATTTTTTTTTAGATGTCTGAATATTCAGATACTTCAGTTGTGGTTGTGACAACGTTCCTGGACTATACTTCATTTGAAAATGCCCTCAAAACGTACTGCGAGAAAACAAGACTGCTCGACTTTGGCAGAACCTATTTTACGTTTAGTCACCCCTAAAGCAAAAATCTAAATCTAAACACACCCCCCCCCTCGTTCACCCTATATGTATATATACACATGCGCGTGCGCCATTCCTTTCGCAAATAACCAAAAAATCTCGAGAACCGAAACCGTTAGGAGAAATAGAGTAGTTTATTTTCCTGAGCATTCTGAGAAATAGAGCCCGCCTCAATGTTAGGCTGACTAAACTAGGCCTATGTCCTATGAAATAGATAGAAATTGAGTATGGAATAGGGTAGGTCTAAGGTTTGGGTAAGGTTTTGGGCATGGATTAAGGGTAGGGTTAGGTCTAGATCTCTTCTTTATTGTTTTTGTTGGGGTGGTCGCTCATTATTGGAAGTCCTTCCAAGTAGATCAGGGCTACTTTCTTGATACTTTTGAATTATTTTTTTAAAAGTAGGTTTTTGTTATAATTAGATCTAGATCTACCCTCATTGACTCAATTTAGATCATCAGGCTCCCAACCAGGGCTGAGAGGGATAATCCCAGCAGAAGTACCAAGATACTCGATAAAGATTAGGAGGCTATCTTCGTGCAACATATATCAGTGTTACTTGGAACACCAATTGAAACTTCATGGACTAAAGCTAAGGTAAAGTAGGTAGGAGGGTTGAGGGTAGTATTAGGGTCAAGACTGTAAGTAATAGGTGTAATTATCAGGGCCAAAATCGGATTATCCTGAAAACTTGTTCTCTCGGTTTATTTAGCATTTTAAAAAATTGTTTAGGCCCTATATATATGTTTCAAAATTTTATCTTAATTGCTTCACTTTTTCTTTGATAAAATTTTCTCCCAATTTTGATATGAAAAGAGTTGCACTAGATCTTAGAATCTACTTATTAACAGGGACTTGACTTACAAGCTTACATAATATATATACTTGTTGTCATGCCTCCCTGTGGCATTTTGATCCCATACTCATGCCATGTGCTTTTTTGGCCATGTAGGCCTATTTAATGATTGCATCATAATGACTCATAATTACTGCCAAACTTGTCCGTGTTGGTTGGTGGGTGTTTGACATAGTTGAGAAACTTAAGACTTTGTGGATTAAACTGGATTACATTTGTTCATTCGTTCAATAAAAATAGGCAGACATAGCGTTGTGTTCTTTCTTCTTCCAAAGTCAACAGGAAGTGTGTTTTCTTTTATTATTTTAACACCAAAACAAGGGGAATCATCCTGATCCAACATTCATGGCATCAGAGCATTTCGCATTACAATGAGTTTCATAATATAATAATAATAATAAGGTGAGTTTATATCTATTAACAGTCTGGACGTCCAAGAAAGAATTTCAAGAGATATAGAAAAAAATTAAGTCTGCCCAATCAGCAAGCATAACTTTTGGTCAAAATTTCACACCTCCCATGTGCTAACTTAGCTGCCCTGATAATGGCATTGTGCCTTTGTCAAAAGATGAGGGTGTTTACGTGTTTACTTAACCACTACTCATGGGAAAACTTGTTTTGTACTCACTAAAGACGTAATTGACATATAAAATATGCATAAAATGGCGAGGACATAAGTTAGTCAAGCTGCATGAGGAGATTTATTGATGTGTGTATCTTATTAAAATTTATAACTTTTCATAGAAAGTTAAAAGCTCTAAGGGCATTTTTTACTCATCTTGAGCATTATGATCATATTAATAATTGATGAAACAGAATGTTGTTAATCCTAAACTATCAAGCAGTACAGTCAAACATTACAATTTCCTAGTACAGTGGAATCCTGTTATAACGAGAGGGAGGGGACAGGTGTGAAATGTCCGTTATAGCAGGATTCTCGTTATAAAGGATCCAGTAATAAATTCCAGGGAAGTAGATCACGATTTTGTTCAACATGATCTCTAGGTCTTATTTGATCAAAAATCAAATCAGGTTTCTTTCTCTAGCACTAGCAATGTTGACAGCTCGGCGCTTGCGATCCGGAAGAAAGGGCTCCGGCTCTAGGCTTACTCGCCCGCTGTGTTGTCCCCCACCCCACCACACCCTGTGGTACGTTGCGTCTGCTTGCGCGCGTCACACATTCACTCCATCTATCAAAGCATTGTGACCTCTCCATCCTGCACCAGAGAGGTGAGAGGCATGGTAGGCCTGGATAATCTAGACTGGGCTGGCCTATCACGCGATGCGTTGTGCTGTGCTTGTCTGCGCATGCCACACCCTCCCCACTCATTCACTCCGACCTTCATTGTTGGTTCACGTGGGCTCTCCCATTCTTTGTTTCCCTGGATCACCAACAACTTTCTCTACTGGCAAGGTTTCATGATATAATGTGTAATTGGTCTGTGCACTGCAGCAGCAATATTCCGTTATAACCGACTCGCGTTACTGTCTGATTACGCCATAGCAGTATTTTATTTACAAAGATAAAGAAGGGAAAAAACAGGGTTTTTGAATAGTGTCTTAATTTTTATAACAGACTTCTCGTTATTTCAGGACTCGTTATAAGTGGACTCCACTGTATACTAATATCATTGTAAATTGACAGGTTTTAAAAATATTTTTATTGATGATATAATTGCTGTGTTAAAACCATGTTTGTTGAGTTCTTGTTGGACCCATTAGTTTATGTTCCTCTTAATTCTTTATCCCCCTTCAATTTTTTGTCAAATAACATTCAGATACTTTCTCTTAGCAAAGTTTTGTTTTAAGAATGAAATATTGTCAAGATATATCAAACAAAATTTAGGCTGAAAAATGTACAGTAGGTCATAAATGATTAATGTTTCTGAAAGTCTTGTAAATTCTGCTTGTTTTTTGTTGTCTGTGATTGAAATGGTTGAAATTGTCTTTGTTAATTCTTCTAGACATGGCCCCCTTTTATGAAGAGACTGTGCAGGAACTTGGATGGACCAAAGATGAGGCACTCCTCAGCACAATGAAAGCAGCAAATGCTGCAAAGCTGAAACAGCTGGATGAGGCTATTGATGATGCTGTAAAAAACCTTGGTGAAACAGAAATCAGAGACAGTATGCTGGTCAAGGCAGAGTATCTGTGTCAGATTGGTGATAAGGTAAATGCAAGAACGTGGTGGAATCAGGCTCTCGTCAATTTTTGGGCATGTAGAGTTATTGGTGTCATCTTAAAGCTTGTTCACTTGTCTTTATTTGAATTAAAAAAAAAAAAAATATCCACCTATCTTGAATACTAGTCCAAATATTTGCGAATGAAGGGGATGGGGGTCACCTGTTTTCAGATGTAAAATTAGTGAGAAAATGGCCGCCAAAGATTAGTTATTTTCTTAGCTTAAGAGTCCGTGGTAACTAAAAATGTACATTTTTGTGCCTTTAATCAACGTTTTCAAGAAAAATCCACACAGAAATGAGTTCTTTAATGGGCATGAAAGGTGTTGAGCCAAAAAACAAAAAAATTGATAAAAATTCACAAACCTGCGGAAAAATGCAAGTTTCTTCACTTTGATTATTTTGACGAAAGCCTGATTTGACCACGCTGCCTCACATATATATATATATATATATATATATACTAATGCTTTGTTGTTCATTTTCATGGATGGGGGGACCATTCCAAAACAATAGCTCTGAATATGAACTGTTTCACAACAGGGGTACTTGGTTGATACCTTATCGTTTTAGTTGTGTAAAGGTGTTTCGCAAAGGTTAGTGCAGCCTCTGAGCTTAGAGGTTTTTAAAAGAATAATAAACGCAAATATAATTGTTTGGCATCACTTGTATTGTTCAGTTTTGACTCTGATGCTGAAAGTCACGACTGTGGTTCTCACATAAATATATGCAAAAGGGGTCTAAATTTTCATCTAACTTAAATATGGGAAGGCGTAACACTAACAGTTTCCTTTGAAGTTTAAGTCATTTTTGGCTTTTTTCTGCAGGCCAATGCTTTGTCTGAATTTCGTAAGACCTATGACAAGACTGTTGCTTTGGGCTACCGATTGGACATTGTCTTCCACCTGATTAGGATGGGCATCTTCTACAATGATCATGATCTCATAACAAAAAACTTGGAGAAAGCACAAAGGTGAGTAGAGTAGTATCTCATTTACAGAGTACCCTCCTTGAAAAGTACCTTGCTGAGGTGAAAATCCGATGATTTAATAAAAGCTGGTGTAATAGTTGATGGTCTACCACAATAATGCTGTGGTCTACCTGTGCTGTTTTAATTGGACAAAAGGTGATGGTAAGGACCCGAACCTGTACCTTAAATCTAATGGCTAACCTAAATCTATACCTAATGCTGCCCTCCCTATTCCTACCCTTATTCCTATCTCTACCCCTATGGATATAGTAGTAGACCATCAAGTGGAACAGATGTCAGACTGGTCTGGTGGTAGACTGTCAAGTAAGATAGAAACATTGCAGTAGACTAACAAGAGGACTGACGCCAATTGTCAGGATTATATATGTTCATTTGAGCCTACACGCTTCAGACTTGTTCTCAAGAGTATAACTTTCTGATAGCTTGTGTATTTCTTGTTATCAAAAGTCTGGAAAGCAAGCAACATCTCACTGCACACCTAGATTCGAATCTTTAATTCCAATGTCAAGTCTGTGCTCCTCTACGGCTGCGAAACTTGGAAGACAACAAAGACAGTGCTGAATAAAGTTCAGACTTTCATCAACAGGTGTATGAGGAGTATCCTAAGAATTAAGTGGCAGGATAGAATAAGAAATGAAAAGCTATGGGAAAGGACAGGACAAAAGGATATAAAAGTAGAAATAGGACTAAGAAAGTGGCGTTGGATGTGGCACGCCTTCAGAAAGCCCAGCGGAAACATCCCAAGACAGTCACTGCAATGGAACTCACAGGGAGCACGGGTAAGGGGTAGGCCACGAGAAACATGGAGAAGATGTGTGGAAAGGGACAGGAGAGAGATTAAGCTCACTTAGAATGAGCTAGGAAGGATGGCCCAGGACAGAGATAAATGGAAGGAGCTTGTAGTGGCCTATACCCTGCCAGGGGTGAAAGACACTGATGATGTGTATTTCTTGGGCTTTTAAATTGGTGGTATGTACATGAAGAGAATTTGCCGTTCCTTCATTTCCATGTCTATTGTTTGTTGGCGTTTTTTCTGTGTCCACAATAACCATATTTGTGTTGTGCTTATTGTGTATTTAAACCCCTTGAACATTTTTCTTCAGTTTGATAGATGAAGGAGGTGACTGGGACAGGCGAAACCGGCTGAAGGTTTACCGTGGCCTCTACAACATGTCCATCCGGGACTTCAAGTCAGCAGCTGGTCTCTTTCTTGACACGATTGCCACATTCACCTCATATGAACTGATGGACTATCAGCAGTTTGTCACCTACACTGTGCTGTGCTGCATAATTGCCCTGGATAGACCCGAGCTCAGAGAAAAGGTGGGTGGGTAGTTTGGATGGGCCTTTATCAAGGTTTGGTGTCCTTGAGAATAATTTCTATGTGTATATGTTATTGCAAGAACCATGAACATTTTTTTTTTTGCTTTAAAGCCAACAAAACAATGTGCATATGATAGCCTTATCTCTGCCGAGTAACAGTTTTTGAATTTTGACAATTCGTTCATAAATAAAAAAGTTATGATTTTTTAAATGAATTTTTTTTGGGGTGACTCTCATATAATGGAAAAAATCCCAAAACACAGTCCACATTTTTGGGTGTTTTGGGGCATTTTTTATAAAAAATTCCGTAGTAAACGGAATACATGAATGAAACTTGGCAGCCTATTATTGTAGTTTTTCCCGCAGAACCTATATCTATAAAGATATTTGATGTATCTGCAGTAGTTTGTGCAATATGAGGGGAAATGTGTAAAAAAATTCATTGAAATTTTAGGCCAAGGACTTGCTGCCAACATTCAAACTCCTACAACTTTCTTATTTTTTTATATTTATCTACGAAACTTGACTATCTATTGTATTTTTTCTCGCAGATTCCAAATCTGCTGTTATTTTTTTTTGTATGAAAGGCTCTTTTATCACTGTGAGCGAAAATGTTGAAAAGGTACCCTGGGTATGTTACTAAAATGGGATATCCATTAACTTTTCTTGCAATATTTTTGTGTATAATTGTATAACATAACATACCAGGTGTGCTCTGTGTACAGGCACCAAAAATAGATAGTGAATGAAAGCAAACAAACATCTGAAATGGAACAGAAGATATGAGAAAGTGTACTGACCATGTTGGGTTTATTTGAATTTTTAAAATTTTGCTTGAACCACCTTAACATCTGAAATACACAAGATGCGCACCCCCCCCCCGAACGTGGTTGTGGCTCCAGCTCGGTGTCCACAACGCTTTTTCTTGCAGAAGTTTACCCATCTCCCTACCGGTACAAAATTGGTAGAAAATACTAGTAATCATACATAAAAAAAAGACCGTTCAGTCACCAATTCTTTAGATTTAATCTATATTTTGTTCCTTGCTAACGAGAAAGCCATTCTATGAATTGATGTAAGCTTATATGTAGTATTATAATTCCTGTTCCTTAGCATGAAACTGATGAGTTCATGTAGATCCAGGTCGGGGGATTAACAGGATCGAGAGAACCGTTGACATCGATCGATAACGCAAGAATGTGATCTCTCCTCCCCGATTTTTTTGTATGCAGAAAGTCTTTTTATCACATTCAAAGCTAATAAAGTTCATGCAGGCATAAAGATAAAGCCTAAAAAGTATTTTTTAGCTTTTGGAAAGCCGAACTGTTGAACATGGTTTCCCCGTCTCTCTCGCGCAGTAGACTTTCCCCAACCTGTTTCTTTATGACGTCATGGAATTTTCCACTCGCGCCGGCTAGCCCGACCTACTCAGCGGAATGCCCGAATACAGTCGAGTTTGGGTGATGTTTTGCAATGGTACGCAAAAAGTATGAAACATATATTAATAAAATTTGAAGACAATAAAGGAAAAAAGTTGTCAAACAAGGTTGTGAAAAAGAAATCCAAATTCCACCAAATCTGGTGTAGCCGAGTGCTCAAACTTCGGACACAAACAGCACCATAACCAAGTAACCTACGTGTTTTCTTTTTCGCTTGTGACTAGTTTGACCTCTTTTCTCATTGGCTGCCAAGTTTCGCTTTCATCCATTGAGAAACAAGCCCGTACGAGTGAATGAAAATAGGGCACCGTGAGAAAACGGGTCCAGTAAAACAAGCCCGCAGCGCCTATACGAGAGTCCCCTATTTCGGTCACACTCATCGGCGCTGCATGGGCCTTGCTATATGTTAGCTCACACATGAATGTTTGGAATTTTGCTTTATGGTGATTAAGGCATCAGGCAGGGACTGGCATAAATAACTCCAATGAAACGCTGATAGAACGAACTCACGAGACAGAATTATTTTTATCATATGTGAAGGAGATTTCGTTTTAAGAGAAGTTGTTGTAATATGGGGGGAAAAAAGTGTTTAACAAAGATTGCTGTAGTAATTTGTTACTTTCGCTTTCCGATAGACTTAAGCTTATGGTAGTTTATCTGATGTTCTCCAGAAATAATCTGCTTTTATAGTAAATTCCGTGAACGCTATATTGGGTTGTTTGTTTTTTTAAAGAAGGAATAGCCATGTTAAGATTTGTGTACAGCTATGAATGTATCAATTGCTAGAAAAACCTGTCAGAAGAAAATTATCTTTGACATTCTATTGAAAATTTTAATTTTTTTTTCGCATTTCACAGGTTGTCAAGGGATCAGAAATTCTGGAAGTACTTCACAGCTTGCCCAACATTCGCAAATTTTTGTTCTCTCTTTATGACTGCCAGTATGGAGACTTTTTCCTAGCCCTGGGTAAGTAATTAGGAAAGAACATATTCCAGTTTTATAGAATTTACTTTTAGAATGTTGTTGATAAAAAAAAAAGGTTGTTTTGTGGAGGAAAGAGTTTATTCTAAATCAAAGTGCTTTAAATGTGACCCATTATTATTAATGTTTATATATTCATACCAACCATACTAAGAGTTCTGAGATGGTGCTCTGAAAGATCTACAGTAATCAGTTACTTTTCTTTTATAATGTCAAAGGAGCAACTAAGACCAGTTGTCTCTATTCGAAAAGGTTTGGCCAGAGGAGGAAATACCATCAGACTGGAAGGAAGGCCACCTAATCACACTGTCAAAGAAGGAAGACCTCAGCAATTGTAACAACTGCAGAGGCATAACACTCCTGTCCATACCTGGGAAAGTCTTCAAAAGGACATTCCTGGAGAGAATCAAGCGGGCAACAGATGAGAAGCTCTGAAGAAACCACGCAGGATTCCGCAAGAACCGATCATGTGTGGACCAGATCGCTACCCTACGCATCATTGTTGAGCAATCGCTTGAATGGAATTCTCCACTTGTGATCAAATTCATTGATTATGAAAAGGCATTTGACAACGTGGACAGGGAAACTCGGGAAACTCATGTGGCGTTATGTAATACCTGACAAAATCGTCAAGCTTGTGAAGGCCACCTATTATGGAAAAGTCTTCCGCGAAGGACAACTCTCAGAACCATACAGGTACGGACAGAAATGTGACAAGGATGCTTGCTCTCACCTTTTCTCTTCATACCGGCAATTGACTGGATCATGAAAGAAGCCATCAGAGGCAAGCGCAGTGGCATACAGTGGATCCCTTGGCAGCAGCTGGACGACTTCAACTTCGCCAATGACCTTGCACTGCTCTCTCACACACACGCTCAGATGCAAGAAAAGACCAAGGAACTCAGCAGCCTATCAAGGAGTGTTGGCCTACATATACAACCAGGCAAGTCGAAAGTAGTGAAGCTAGGGAAAGTTTCAAGCCCTGCTGTGAGAGTGGAAGACACTCCCGTGAAAGAAGTGGACTCCTTTAACCCTCGTCCTGCGGGAGCCGGGTTTATGTTGCCCAATAAGCCTATTTCGGCACCTCGCTTACGTTTTGGTCCCGAGTCGGTGTAGCCCCCTGCTCAGCGCACGCGCAGCGTGCATCGTCTTACGTGTCATTCGGGTCCCGAGTCGGATCCCCATTCACGCAGGTCAAGTGTGTGTGCGTCAGTCTGCTTGAGTTTGTGGCCTTCTTCTAGAACCACCTGCGTTGGTTCGTAATCGAGGCACACGTCTCATTCAAAACATGCCAAGTTGGTAGCTCTAGATGTTTGTCCAATGAAATTTTAGAAGAAATTGACCCACTTAGCCATGAAGAGCTCGAAAGGATAGTCAGGAAACAAGACTTCCATTTTTTCTATACAAATTCTTTCAAATGAGCTTGATTTTGTATGAAATGATACTACCTGATAAAAAATAAGCTTGTTTGATAGTTTTGAATACCATTGTGCAGGTACAAAGAACAATTTGAGTGTAAAACATTCGGAAATTGACCTGTATTATCCCCTTTCAAACCTCAGATCATTCATAACAACAAGAGCATCCAGAAAGGTTATTCGAATGGGCGTAACTACTCGTAATGTCTTATCAGCTTGTGAGAGGGGGTTATTCATGTGATTGTAACACTTTATAAATAGAAAGCTATGAAAGATAGAGCGTTATTTTCATCATTGGTTAACACACTCCCGCGGTATTCATGACGAAAACACACGTTTCTCGACGCGCGCGCGCTGTATACCAACAGTACACACTGAGTGACCCCGGCGGCCTGCCCGGCACGTCCGACGTAATCAGTTGCTGATAAGATTCGCATCTCGGCACAGGCGCAGGACAAGAGTTAAGAACCGCCAAGGCAAGGTCAGCATTCAAGCAATTATCAAAAGTTTGGAAAGCAAGCAACATCTAACTGCGCACCAAGATTTGACTCTTTAATTCCAATGTCAAGTCTGTGCTCCTCTACGGCCGTGAAACTTGGAAGACAACAAAGACAGTGCTGAATAAAGTCCAAATTTCCATCAACAGATGTATGAGGAGTATCCTAAGAATTAAGTGGCGGGATAGAATAAGAGATCAAGAGTTGTGGGAAAGGACAGGACAAAAGGATATAGAAGTTGAAATAGGACAAAGAAAGTGGCGTTGGATGGGACACACCTTCAGAAAGCCCAGCGGAAACATCACAAGACAGTCACTGCAGTGGAACCCACAGGGAGCATGAGGCAGGGGCAGGCCACGGGAAACATGGAGGAGATGTGTGGAAAGGGACATGAGAGAGATGAAGCTCACTTGGAACAAGCTAGGAAGGATTGCCCAGGAAAGAGATAAATGACAGGAGCTTGTATCATGTGACCTATACCCTGCCAGGGGTGAAAGGCATTGATCATTGATGAAAACCAGTTGCATTGAGTGATGTGATTTTTGCTTTACAGTTACAGAAAACAGTTGAATAAATAGTTAAATTTTTTTAATGGGAAAGAAGTGAATTCTTAATTAGGCATGTAATGTTATTTCTTTTAAAGATTTGTCTTGTACTGGTTCATCATTATAATGTTTTGCTTTTTCAGCGGAGGTTGAAAATCTTATGAAATACGATCGTCTTCTGTGTGCACATTATTCGTACTACGTTCGAGAAATGCGCATCATGGCATATGCTCAACTGTTGGAGTCCTACCGCAGTCTTACCCTGAACTACATGGCAAAAGCATTTGGAGTCACTGTTGCTTTTATTGATCAGTAAGTCTTGTACAGTCTAGGAAAATAAGTTATTTTCAGAGAATGATAGGTAAAAAAAACTTACACTGCCTCGATTCCATGTAAATATTTGGATTTACTGTCAATGGATGAATTTTGTCTTGTATGGATGTTTGTTTCTAGGATTTTGGGGAGGGAGGGGGGGGGGATGAAATGAAGACAAGAGTTTGGTCTTGGTCAAGTGAAGTTCAAGTCAATGTAGATATATATATATATATATATATATATGATGTAGATATATATATATATATATATATATATATATATATATATATATATATATATATATATATATATATATATATGAGGCATCATGGTAAAATCGAGCGCTCATCAAAATAATGACATCGAAGGTACCGGCATTTTTCTGCGAGTTTGGCAATTTTTGTCGAACTTTTGTTTTTTGACTTAACACCATTGATGTCCAATTAACCCTTTCACCCTCAGAGCTATCCCTGCCCAACAAGGCTGAAATTCTGGCAAAAGGGACCTAACTCCACTTAGACTGCATGACTATATTATTTTTAAAAATCATTAAAAATCAGAGGATGAGTCTAAAATTACAGTTTAGGTGTCAGAGCACAGATAAATGAATAAACTACAAGAAAATGTATGGTTTTGTACGAAAAATCATTGTGTATTAGGTAAAAAAAAAATTCTGAAGTGAAAAAAAAAAACCTCAAAAGACACAACCCGCTTTTTTTGCCCGCAGAAGTTCATGATGTTTTACCCAGAACAGCCTTTTGCAAGGCCTAACCTGGCCCAAATTGCATCCTGTCACTGTCTCACTCCCTCTGCCTAGCTTTGTAAAGTTTCTGGTCCTAATCACAACATGCTCTAAAGGATTTGTTGTGACAGAGCCCACAGTCCCAGTGTTGCTCCTCCCTTTTTTACGTCATAGTGCAGCTTGTAGTACTAGATCTAGCTAAAGTGCTGTTGGTGCTAGGCCTATCTTCTTAAACAGTCTTCTAAATCATCACCTCCAGCTACGATCTCAGCATCAACATCACTATCATAGTTGTTCCCCTCCCCCTAGAGCCTAGATCTAGACCTGCGACATCGTGTTCGCTCTCCTACTATAGTTCTCGCTCTCTCTCTCTTTCACGACTGAGTGTCCGAGTGACTACTTGTACTACTAGCACTAGATCTAGCCCCTTGGTCGACGATATCGGCATTTAAATCCCAATTATAAGTGTCTCCATCGTATACAGTGCCTGTAGCGACGCAAAATTTCATCCACGAAGTTAGATTTAGGTCTCTAAAAAGCACGAAATTAAAAAAATCACCGCTCTCGCGTGCTTCGATCGATTTTCACCAAATAAACACGACAGTAAAGGGCAACCATTCTAGATTCTCGCTATAAGCTCGGCAATCTCGTGCGACCTCGCAGGAAGCGAGACAACGTAGAAACGAAAGTAGTGCAAACGGGTGAATCGAGTGGGCGTGTCGGCGCACATCGGCGACTACGGGGGTTAGCGATGACGGCGCACATCGGCGCCTCCGAGTGGCAAAAGGTTAAGAACACATTTCTGGGTGAATTTTACTGGAAAAAAATGTTGATTAAAGGCATAAAAAATGTAAGTTTTTAGCTTCCACTGACTATCATGCTATGGAAATAACCAACCAAACTTTGGCGACCATTTTCTCGCTAATTCTACTTTTGAAACCTGGCGACCCCACCTTCTTCAATCTACTCTCTTTCTGCCACACGCCTGATCTTCTGGTAGAAAAGATCTACACCGAACTTTCTCGGACAAGGGCGAAAAATCTCGGAGGTCCCGTGTGCAAGTTGCGCACGTTAAAGTTCCCTTAGTGGTCTAAAATTGATGAGAGCAGGCTTCGGCTGCCACCCAAGAAAAATTCAAAATTTCCTACCAACTGAAAATTGCGCGCTCATATGACCATTATGAAGTTGTGAGCGCCGTAAAACACTTGCCCCCCTCCCCCCAAAAAAATGTTGACTTAAATGTTACCCCCAAAAATGAATGGCTGCCCATTTTTACTAGCTTATTAGAATGAACTACATCAAATGAACTAGGATGCTGTGTGGGTGTTTTAAACTGTTTTCGTTCCTGAGTTCATATTGATATGGGGGGGGAAAAAATGGCGATACACAATGACTTTATGATTATGTACTATTTTTCTTCTCTCCCTTGTCCTACATCAGAGAGCTCGCAAGGTTCATTGCAGCAGGGCGGCTTCATTGCAAGATTGACAAAGTAGGTGGCATTGTGGAGACAAACAGACCAGACAGCAAGAACTGGCAATATCAGGTAGGATGTTGTGACTTTGTTTTTGCTTGGAACAGTTATGTGGGCATTTTTCGCATAGACCTCTTTCTAATATAATGAAAGGGTTGGTTTATTTAGTGAGGGTTACAAGAGTTAAAGTTATGTATCATGAGGATCTGTAGACTAACATCCATCTCTTAGTAGAGAGGTGTAGAGTTTATAGAGTATAGATTTCCTTCAATACACTGTTCTGTATTTTTGGAAACTGATTGGAATTCCTCTCAACAGTACATTGTCGAGTGTTTATCCACCTTGTTACCCTTAGCACTTTGTCCCCCGAGGGGCGCCATAGTGATATAACGACAAAAACGTTGTAGCAATGATCTACCTATAGACATCCAAACTTGTAGTAAAGATATAAATTCCTTTCAGAATGGTTTGTGTGGCCTTCATTGAGTGCAACAATCAGTTTGTGTACAATTTGAGTGAAGTTTTGTTTTGAAGGATGTCACGAGTTAAGTTTTACATTAAAGCCATAACGAGGATTCGCGTGATGAATGTGCTAGATCTTGTAGTTTTAGTTCTATTTCTAATTCATTTTTTGGGTGGACATGTGATGGTTAAGTTTTCTCAATTTTCTGAACATTTCATGACTGGTATTTTTGACAAGATACATGTTTAGTATTAGTAGTGATGCTTGCAGTTCTTGTTTGGGACTTCCACATTTGGTCACCATAATGATTTTAGTATGAAAAAAAAGATTTGGTTGTGAGAGGAGCAGACATGTACATTTATTATTTTGAATAATTTTGACAAGCAATCATAGGAAAGAGGGCTGGCAAAATAGTGTGTCCCCCAAGTCATTGAGAAGTGTCTTGAGTATTGAAAGTAAAATTGAATGTCTGCTACTTTTTCTCATTTCAGAACTGTATCAAACAAGGAGACATCTTGCTGAATCGTGTCCAGAAATTAAGCCGGGTCATCAACATATGAATCATTTAGTTGTAATGGCAGTGTTTTGTTCTCTCATGTTCTGATTTTCTCTTCTATATTTTTTTTTATGAGTACAAGTACAAGAAAGTGAGTTGCAAATATGTGTTTTGATGAAGAATGACTTGGTTTGTTGTTGAAAAATGGAGTGTGACATACTGTGCAAATACATCAGCTGTAAACCATTCAGGCTTTGTTGCTTGTTCACAAACCCTCAGGATTTTCTTGTCTTGAAGATCTAGTTGCTGAATTTCAACAGTTGATATTAATATTAGCTTTGCTAATGCAGCTTTTAGTGACACTTTGTGAAGGCAGTTACATGTTCATAAAAACTGTCTAACCAACATCCATCTATCCCGAAGTAAGCCATATTTTTGCATTACAATATATTTTCTGTCAAGTAGTGCAGATAGAACAATGATCACAAGTCTGAAAAGTCTAGTGGACACATAGGCCTACAATAAAGAGGTAGGCCTATGTTATAAAATTTGCAAACATGCAGATTTTTTCAAATTTTTCCCTTTTATTTTCAATATGTTTGTTGCTTTTGTAGTGTGAGTACATGTTTGGAGGGTCCTACTTGGAAGAACAGAAAGCAATTTTTCTTTTGGTATTGTGAAAGTGAATTTTTATTTTAGTGCGAAAGATGATGATGATGAATGAGTTTGTGGAAAGAATAAAATGTACCCTTTAGCAAGAAAAGTTTTTTTCTGTATTGTGTTGATCTAGATTCTAAATTTTGAGCAAAAGCCATGGCGCCACAGTGGTGGATGTATTGCTGTCTTATGGGGGTTAGTAAAAGAAGACACAGCCAACTTGAATGTCAGAAGAACACTGGAGGCCTCTTGCCTGTTTTTGGCTTTGGCTAGTTCAGTAGGACACTCTGTCAATATGAAAACATTAACCTCGTAGTCTTAGTCCCATGGACCAGACCCGGCATGAAACGACATTATTGTCGATGTTGTGATGAACAAAGTATAGCAATGAAATCGTCAGTGCCATGATCCCTCCATGATGGGCCATGTATGTTGTAACAGAAATGCCCTTACAACTATGTGGAAACAGGTGCTAGCATTTAGCTGGTTTCATCAATACCATTTTGTCTTGGTGTCTGTTTCTGTGCGATCAGTCTCTGCTTACACACCAAACTTTTTTAAAATCTTGAAATGGGCAATTGGCCAAGTGAGGAGTCTTATAGGGACGAATATTGCAATTCTAGGTTCGCATATCATATGTTTTGAATGAGTCCAAGTTGGGCTCTGAGTCTGAAGCAGCTTGATCTATCATCTAGTACCAGTACTAGTCATTGAATTGACTGGCGCAGACCAATATGGTCCCTTGACCTCTAACATAAATCCCACTGCTGCTGCTGAGGTGGAGAGAGACTATAGTACATTTGGGGGAAGGGCAAGGCCATGAAGAGGGAGGAGTGGGGGGGGTGTCTACAACTACAACAAAGAGTTCTTAGTCTGGATCAGACCCCGCTGCTGCTGGAAATAATGAGATGGACACTAAAAAGGCCTGGTGCCCTGACAATACAATGGCCTACCAAACAAGCGAAATTGATTGTCCTGCATTGTGTTTGAGTAAAGAAAAGTAATCGACACAATAATGGTAATTTAGTGCGGGGAAAAGTAAGACAGACAAACAGAAGCAACAAGGAAAGTAAAGAAGTAGCGCCCTTCAACCACCCAGGTACAGGGTTTTAAAAATTTGATATAACAAAAGGGTTTAAAGTTAAAGGGATACAGTTGGTGTCTTATGGTTTCAAAAACTGAGAACTAGAGTATCATTGGCCGGTGCTCTGGTGTGGTTTGCACCTTTCTTTCCTATCAAACATCTACAGTTATTGTTTCTCATTCTTTTTTATGTACGTTACTCTCCTCGTGTAACACCTCTAATCTTCGGCACTTAAATGACGTAGTTGTACTGCAAGTGCAGTAAAACTGAAACAAGAATGTCACTCGCATTATAATGACAATCTCGATGTGCAGGGTACCTGAAATGGCATTGGAGCAGGAAATAAATAAGCTTGATGTTTTTTGTTCCCCTCCAGAATGCACTAAATGTAAAAAACATTTTTGACTCACAAAAATATGGAGTAAAAGGCTCGGAGATGTACTAAAAGCTTGTCCTCGGTTTTTGTTTCCCTCACCTTGGTTCTAGTAAGTGTATGGATTGAACGCCCCTCTCAACCCAATAAGATATTTAAGAGTCGGGACCTCCGAAGTTAACGTCTGTCTCTGATAGGACGGAGTCAAATGGGTTGAGAGCTTTTAATATTAACTACACAAAACAACCAGAGGTCAAGAACACCCAGTCTGGGATTCGTACCAGCATGATACATGTACTGAGTTAAGCGAGCCCTCACTATGGTTCTGTTACCTGTCCTTTCCACCCCATGATAAAAGTGAAAAACAAAATGCCATAAGGCCCAGAAGTCGTCCTCAAAATAAGTATGTGTTTTGTAAAGTAGGCCAATAATATTGGACTTCATATACTTCATTCTCTAAATGGACTTCTAGCTGACTGAGGGAAGCTGGTGTCTCCTCAAGAGGGTTGGGGAAAAGCAAGAGGAATATCCAACCTGCTGATAACTGGCACCATAAGCAAGCCCACCCTTTCATGGATCCTGGAGAGGAGGAAGGAGTAGCTAGGGCATTGTACCGCCTGTTATGATACAGGGGGGACATTAACATGTAATTATGCACAGTAGAATTGTAAATGGGCTGATTCATCAATGTCATGCCCATAACTGCGCCTGAACTGCAACAGGGAACTGCTGCTTTTTCTTTCCTAATCCTTATTATCAATATTTTTCCTCTACTTCTTTAGTATGTTTGTCACACTCTTGTGACCCTCTTTTTCCTGGGTGCCTTGATAGTCGAAGCAGACTTTGTGCTGTTCAAGCTAGAGAGGTGAGCAGAGTAAGCCTGATTCCCTGTACTGTAAAGACTTCTCTGTTGACATCCACTCCTTGGCGCTCATGCTCATGTGACCGTATGCAGTTGCCAGCCCCATAAAAACTCTACTAAAACTAAAACTAAACAACATAGAAAGGAAGTGAGACGGTGAAGAGGGAGATAAGACGGAAAGAGAGTGCAAAAGGGGAAGGAAAAAAAAATTTTTTAATTCTCAAGATGAGAAGTAGGGAGACAAATGTGAATAGTTTTTTAAAAAGGAGGTAGAAAGCAGCTAGGAATAGTGAAACTGGAAATGAAACGGTTTAATTTGACAAACACATGGACATAGCAACAGCGTTCTAGGAAATGGAAAAAGCAAGCAAGAAATAATAAAGGGAGACAAAAGAAATTGTGCCATCAGTGAGACTTCCAGCCATCTGCAAGTACTGAACAATACATTTTTAAAAATATATATATACAGTCCGTGCCGGCTATAAGCACGCCGGCCTTAAGCACGTTTCGGACTCAAGCACGCTAAATGGCTCTTACCGAATTTTTGCTATATAAATTACACGCCTATAAGCACGGTAACTTCGGCTTCAAGCACGCTTAATTTACAAGGCAGTCAATATTTTCATGATGACCCATCGAAGTTCGAACGCAGTTTACACCGCAACAGTGGAGTGTGTCAAGAGAAACACAAAGAACGCAAGTGATAGACACACACACTCGCACGGGCGGAGAGGAAGGCAGAGAGATGCACACAGCTGTTCGCGCGGACATAGGATCTAGCCTAGGCCTAGGGCAAAGCTACACACGATCAACAACAAAAAAAAAGAGTCGGGGAGATGAGAAAGGGAGGCTGGCTGCGATTTCACCTTTGACCCTCGCTACCCATTAATCCTGATTGTGTATCACGCGCGAGGTGGGAGGAAGGCGGTGGTATGAGTGGCACAGCAGGCAGTGTGCTAAGGTAGGCCTAGTGTGCTGTATCGTGACTGGCCGTCTAAATTAAGTTTTCATTTCCCATTTGACCACAAAATAAAAACAAACAAGCGAACGAAAACTACCATGGCGGGTGTCTAAATAACAGTGCACACTTTTGCGGGACCGCTATAGGCCTACTTACCAACAAAGGGAAATAGCACGCGGAATTTTCTACATGAAAATCTCTGGATTATGTCTATTTCGCACTAAAGCACGCTTCGGCTTTAAGCACGCTTAAGCTTTCCCCCGATGACCGTGCTTAAAGCCGGCATGGACTGTATATCATTGTATGTGTGTGTGTGTGTGCCTAAAGAGTGGTAGGCCTACCAAAAGGATTTTAACCATTTTGAGTTAGGGGTTGTATGGACATTCAATGCTGAACACAGTGGTATTTGAATTTTTTATATATCTCAAGTGGTTTTTGAAATATTACACATTTTGCGAGGTAGGGTATAGTATAAGGATCTAATTTTGAGAAAATTAGCTTTGAAGTTTAGAACACAAACAAACTTTTTAAAAAACGATGTTTCAATTGTTTCTGGTGTTTATTCATGGAAAATTCATTTCCAATTCGGCATTCAGTGGACATCAATATTATGATTAGAATTCAATGGTAAAACACTGCGGGGAAGAGAAAACATGCTTCAAGAATAGATTTTAACACCTTCTAAAAGCAGTTTTCATTATGATATTATCTTTTTTAAAACATACCCTACCCTCAAAATAATTCAAAATAAAATACTTAAAAGTCAAATCAATTAAAACTCTTTTAACACATAGTTAAAAAATGGTGGAACTATCATTTTTTTTAATGGAAACACATTTTGGTCAAAACAGTGATTTTTTGTCATTATCAGCCTGTAGCTCAAAATGATCTGTGGCGACTTATCTTTCTCTAGGCACACACACATATGTATGAATACAAAAGGGAATGGGAATTAAACTAGAAAGAAATAGGGAAGAAGAGTAGAAAAAAACGCAGTAAAGCTGTGAGCAATTCAAAACTCAGACTGATGATTTGTGTTTGCACAATCAATTGTATTGGGTAGGTGGTTTATTGAACAATTTAAAAACGAGCATTTCATGCATGTGTAAAAAATATTGCAAAACTTTATCATTAAATGAAACGACGTGCTGTAACTGTAAGCAGCAGAACATTTATTTACCTCGGGCAAAAACAATGTAGAGCCTGACTCAACAGAAGTACACAGATGAGCAGGATACTCTTGCTTACTGAGCTAATGTCATGATTGTAGTAGTATTCTGCATATTTACAGTAGTCTCCGCCTAAACGCACGGTGCTCGGGAGGGCTCCTTAGCGTGTGTTTATACGGAGCGTGCGTTTACATGAACCTTTGCAAGGGGAGGAAGGGACGCAGTCATCTCAATTCCTTATTACTCTAGTGATCTCCCCTGGAGGATGGGGGGTAATTTTGGCCGATAATATGACGACACATGACTGTTTTGTGAAGGTTTCCCCGACTGGGGTTAAGAATACAACGGCGTTGAATGGGGTGGGGGGGGGGGGGGGGTCTCGAGAGACAACTCAATGTAATGAATATGCACTATAAACGTCGGGAACAGAAAGCCTAAGAGGAAACTGTTGGTCGTAGTCATAGAGACGACGGACCAGCCACATGGCTTTCCAAACGACCGCCCCCGACCGTAAATTCATGAGGAATCATCCTCGAGAAACATTTTCTCTTGTGATTCGTTGAACAAGCACGTTATAAGTTCTTCGAGCGCAGCTTATTATTATGAGGCTTATTTGGCTAATCTTTAATCCTACAGAGGCCTGTCTAGTGTTTTACGGCATTTACGCATGTCGCGCATCAGGCCTAGATCTAACTAAAAATTACACGCAGTCACTCAAACTCAAACACCAGTCAGAAACCTTCTATCAAAGATACATTTCCAGTGACCAATCAAAAAACATTTCAGTCCCTCCCCACACACACACACATTTAACCGACCAGCCCTAATCGAGACCTGTGCGACAGTGGAAAGTATGGTGTGTAGGTAAACGCTGCCCATCACTCTCTTTGTACGGCGTGAGGGGCACTCTCACCAAATATCCGGTTTTCTAGTAAATTCTAGGCTTGTCTTATGCAGGCTGTGCAGGTTATACTGGAAATTTCCCCTTGCTAAACTTAACTTGTCGGCGTGTTTCGCGGATCGGAGCGTGCGTTTAGAGGGAGTGACCGTGCGTTTGTACGTCTAAATTATATAGTAAAAAAACCCGTCAGATGACGAAAGTGTGCGTTTGAGCGGAGCGTGCTTTTGTATGGCGTGCGTTTAGGCGGAGACTACTGTACAATTTTACACTATTATATTCTCTACTCATAAAACACAAGCTGATTAATCAAGTACCATTGGCCAGCAGCACTGCTGCTTTTTCACAGCTCAGCTGAACTTTAACTCAGGCCATTGAAAAGCAAGTCCTTGCAATCCCAGGCAAGGTTAGTGGCTGCTACTTCAATTCAGACAATTTCTAACGTTTGAATAGCTCTAAAAAGTTGCATCCAACATTTCAATAGCCTAACAAAAGCAACTAAAATATCAATTGACAATACTTGTATTGTAATCCAAACACCATAATCATAGGCTTGTCATTCATGGCGAATATAAACTTTAAAGTACATTAAAGCAGGGCTTGAGGTCATTATCATGATGTAATTTTGATAACTTCTTTTTTTTTATCTGAACCACTTCCCAGTATTTACAACCAATCGCCCTGAATAAAATAGCTGGACTCATCAAGCACCGACAAGAAAAACATGCACTCATACCTCACACACAAATCAAATAATTGAATATTTCAAATGTAGGCTTAAACTTTTTTTTCCTTTCTGACATGAACAAAACATAAACTTATTAATACTAAATTCATCTTGAAAGATCAGTACAGCGGGTTATGAAAAACTGAATCTGTAACTGCAACACAAAAAATTCCCGAAAACCTCTTCACCACAAGCATCTTTGTTCTTCATATATGACAAACCCTCAGATATATTCGATCAAAAACAGTACACTGGATGGAAAGGAATCATGAGGTCTTGAACATTGCAGTTGTGAGGTTATCTGTTTTCTTGACAAGCACTGACCTGGATGAGAATACAAACAAGAAAACATTTTAAGAGTGAAACAAATCATCTTTTCCTTATTTTCCAAAACATGTACATCATGTATAATTATAATTACAGTGGAGTCCATTAATAACGAGTCCTGAAATAACAAGAAGTCTGTTATAAAGACGCTATTCTAAAATCCTGCTTTTTTCTCTTCTTTATCTTTGTAAATAAAATACAGCTATAGCGCAATCAGACAAACACGCGAGTCGGTTATAGCGGAATATTGCTGCTGCTGCGCACAGTGCATAGGCCAATTATGCAAAATGTAAAACCTCGCCAGTTGAGAAACTTGTTGGTGATCTAGCGAAACAAAGAATGGGAGAGCCCAGGTGTGTCAACAATGAAGGCCGGAGCGAATGAGTAGGGAGGATGTGGCATGTGCAGACAAGCAGAACGGATCACGTGACAGTAGGCCAGCCTACACCTAGTCTAGATTATCAAGGCCTACCATGCCTCTCACTTCTCCAATGCAGGGACAGAGAGGTCACAGCAATGTGATGGATGGAGCGAATAAGTGACGTGTGAAAACAAACGGAATGCACCGCAGGGTGTGGGGGACAACACAGCGGGCGATTTAGCCTAAAGCCCTTTCTTTCTGATCGCGTACGTTGAGCTGTCAACATCGCTAACGCTAGAGAAAGAAACCTGATTTGATTTTTGATCAAGTATGACCATGAGGTCATGTTGAAACCAAATCATTATCAGGGGAGATAACAAAAAGAAATAAGCAGAAAACCAAACTCATAGATAAGGCCTACTTTATTATTTCCCTTGAATTTATTACTGGATCCCTTATAGCGCGAATCCTGCTATACTATAAGGGACATTTTGTACCAGTCCAAAAAAAGATGGCTAAAGTGAAATCATTGAAACATACAACGTATTATGTATGCTATGACTATTTTACTACAGATTGTCTCTGCTGTGTTATCAACTTCAAGTTGCTTTAACTCTTTCACTCCTGCGAGCCATGTTTCACAGCTTGTTTTACCCCCAATGTTGGATCGCGAGATTCACAGCTCACCACTTTCTGCTTCAAAACCATACCTACTTTTGTAACAATCGAAACTGAAATCCCAGGCTGAAAAATGATAGTCTTTAGACGCTAGTGATCACAGTTGTCCCACCCTCTCATGGAACTCACCTCTCATTTTGAGAAGTTGCAAGCAATATGCTGAGATCCACTAATTATATCAACTCACCCTGCTTCAGACTCCAAACAAATTACAGGACTCGATGAGGGATTCCCTGGTGAAAGCCGTGAGGCCTGGTTGGTCAGTGCACTCAGTGACCCACTTGCATGTCGCGGTACATTGCCTTTGCCTGCATGAAAATGTTCATAAGTCAAACATGATGTAATTTAACCAGTAAATATGTACACTAAAGACAGTACAGGGGAAACCATATATAACAGGCCCGGTAATAACAGGGATTTTTTAAATCCCCGTTTTTTCCTACTCTTTGTCTCTATTAAAAGTTTAATCGGCAATAACAGGGCCTCATCAGAGCCCAACCGGTTATAGCAGGAACAAAGGCTCGTTAACAATGTGTAAAAAGTAAGACAGAGAGAGAGAGGGAGAGAGAGAGAGAGAGAGAGAGAGAGAGAGAGAGAGAGAGAGAGAGAGAGAGAGAGAGAGAGAGAGAGTGAAGGAGTAAGCACACGCAAGCCATGCCACTGCAAGCACACACAGCTTGTGAAGCAAGAGAAGGCTGCGGTGTGCTGCAGACCTCGACCTAGCCCGAAACCTAGCAACACGCACGCGTAATGTGTCACCAACAATGTCAAGCGCATGAGAAACTGCCTTTCAATTGACAAAAAATATGAAATAGTCCAGACTGTTGACTCCACTGGCAGAGATTTGTCGTTACTTCGACATTCCACGAGGGTCGATTCACACCACTATCAAGGATAGAGCGAAGACAGTGGCAGCATACTCCAATGGAAAGTTTGCTCTGTATCGAAAGAAGATGAGACTAACCGATGCAGATGCTGTGGACCAAACTCTTCTGATGTGGTTTAAGGAGGCAAGGAGAAAGTTAGTGCCAAAACCCCTGTTCGTGGGTACTTGTGGCAAGGGAAACCACCAATGAATAAGTACAGCTAGATTAGTCCACAAATGCTTACTTTCCTTGCATTTCTGAAGGAACAGGGATCGGATATAACAGGACATTTTCTCTACTCCCACCATCCCTGTTATATCAGGTTTCCACTGTATTACTTTTGCCTACCCACAAAACAGAGATGCAGTTTTTTTCCTTTTCTTCTGTTATTTTTGTTATTTTCATTGTGAAATATGGTCAGACAAACAGTTATTATTCTCAGTATTTGTTTCCTGTTTAACCCCATATTAGTTGTGTTTCTTAACTGTCTTTCAGTTTGCAAAACGCAACTTCATTATTTTCAGTTATTTTTTTACAAAATCCCAATGGCAGCCCTAACAAAGACATACCACCTCTTGTCTTTTCATAAGAACACTATTACAACGTCCATTTTTATTCCCAGAACACAAAAGGTATACATTCAATTCACTTATTACTAAGTAGAAAGTAAAAACATAATTCTTCACAAGGTACATCATCACTGCCTGTGAATAAAGAGAGACACGCTCCAGTGATGTTACATATTGTCCAGTCATTTGACAACAGTCACAGTGATGATAATACAGTCAAACGACAACTCACATAATATTTGAGTAATACTGAAAGGAAAGAAAAGAAACAATTACGAAAGGAACAGAAAAGAAAAGGGACCCATAAAACCAGTACATAATTATTTATAACATTTGATTGTAGATAAGGAAAGTGTCCACTCGGACTTTAGTGGAAGAAAGATAAGGGTAGACCCTAAAAAAATTGCAACAAAAATGAAACGTATATGGTTCGACAGATAAAATTTAGTGTAATAACATATTAAAAATCGGCATTCGAAATCGTGGAGGAAATTGTTTTAAAAAGTGTTAAAAGTTGTCAAAAAAGCAAAATTTACATTACGACCAAATTGGTTTACCATACTTGCTTTGACGCGAAAATGTTTACGTAATTTGTACGGATTTTCCCGAAAATGATGTAATCGTCATCGGTATGGGCGCTTTTTATGTGAAACGTATGGGAAGCCAATATATTAAGAATACGTTTTCTCACATCCTCAGCCTTTCTGTGGATATTTATTGTTTACCGTGTAATTTCCCTCTACAGAATTTCCTCTTGTGCAATTGACATAACAAGGTGTGAATATTATTCTGGCCGTTGTACAACATAGAAAGAACAATATAGATGGGCCTGAAAGGTACCGAGTGCGCATTTTGTGTCACCGATCTTAAATAAGTGCAAAATCTTTTTTGCAAAACATAGAAAGACTAGTCATAGTTCAGGAAGCTTAACAGGCTGAAAGGCAAACTTCGGTTAAGTCTCGAAGAGTTCCTATTTAGCACCCGCTGATTGTTTAAGGTCTGAAAAGAAAACTTTGCAGTCAAGCAAAGTCATAGAGACCTATATAATGTCATTTGCGTGTAAACCGAGACCCGAAGTCAGGACACAACAAAGAAAGTACGAACGAATGAACAACGACTATTCTTGGTTGTCTTTATTCGGTTGCGACTTCAAAATTTTCAAGCAGCTTCCATGTTCTGTTACATTAGAAGTTGCATCTAAAAAAAAATAAGGACATCATTGAGACCTCAAGATGTTTTAAACATATATGCCGTTCATTATGTTGTATCCTGTCTGAAGGCAAATTAATTTCAGCAGATCAATATTCGGAATATGATGATCATTTTGGAAGACTATCTGCATGAGGTGAAGGGCACCGTACATTATATTATTAATATCATTATGGACCACAGTAGCTGGGAAAGAAAAACTGATGGGTGCAAGGGAAAGCATAACATAGTGAATAGCGGAGGTTGATGGGGAGTAGGTGTTGTTACATTTCAGTAATCGGCTTCTTCAATTACACAAATGTGAGAATTTTATGAAACACGAAAGGGCTTTAAGGATGCCAGGTTGTCTAGCAAATTGTCTAGGCAGCTCGTCAATTGATCAAAAACCATCACTTGAAAAGAAGTCTATCCATCAGTAAATCTAATTGGATATATTTATGTAGAATAAAACGTGGTAACTTGGTGGCCTCTTTGTGCTGTTCCTTGAAACTGTCAATATGTACTACAATCCACGTATGAAAATAGTTGCCAG
Source organism: Aplysia californica (assembly GCF_000002075.1). Taxonomy (NCBI): domain Eukaryota; kingdom Metazoa; phylum Mollusca; class Gastropoda; order Aplysiida; family Aplysiidae; genus Aplysia; species Aplysia californica. The sequence goes on from NW_004797816.1 coordinate 239,948, forward strand.
CCGACCGAGATCTATGATTGCTCCCTTTCTAGAAGAAACTTGTGCATTTTTATATCGCCACTTCTCCTCAAGGCCTCTTGTGAACTCATTGAACGCACTGGGACTCTGCTCCACATACCGAGAGGCTCAAAGATTTAACTTGAATGCTACTGTTGGGTCACTCACTGGAAATATTCACGACTATAGCACACATCTGTACTCAGTTTGAGGCATTCAACTTTGACCGCAATATAAGGAGTCCAGATGGAGAAAGGACATTCATTCATGGCATGGGGATTCCAGCAGCGCTCACACATACTCAACTGAAGAAAACGTTCATACCCCGGTCATCAGTGTAAAACTCCATCACAGTCCAGGTGGTTCTATATAGGGGAGCCTCTGGGAGCGCGAAGACTGGGATACAACAGAGTATCATTCTTTCATTAAGAGAGTTTCTTGAAATCTATCAGTGCTCTTTCCGATACCATTTTTCACTTCTCAATTCAAATGGACAAGAAATCTATGTCACACGTACTTCTCCAAAACTGTGAGATATTTAGGTAAATTAGACTGCAGTTCAATGAATTGCACCTGCAAGAAAAATGACCTAGATTGCTATCCTGCCTGCAAATTTCTTCTTCTTCTTCTTCTCCTTCTTCTTCTTCTTCTGCTTCTTCTTCTTCTTCCTTCTACCCCCCCCCCCCCCCCACCCCCAATCGCTTTCTGTTATGTCAATCATATCTCTTTGTAAATAGCTAGGCCTAGTTTTCGTAGTTACTAGTATCGATTACTCAATGGACATTACTACTCGAACTTTTTTGTCTCAACATTAAAAATCTGAGGATTTAGGGCTCAAAATCCTCCATTTCGGATTTAAAAAATAAGTTTAAAGCAACAGACTCACATGCATTGGTGTAAGATTTGTGTGTTTTGAGATATGGCGTGCGATTCTAAAAAGTTTTGGTATCGATATTTGACTATTTCGATACTATACCATAAAACGGCATTTTAAACAAATTTCCTCCCTTCCGATTCATGCCGATTTTCAGTATGTTATAGAGGAAGATTTTCTGGTTCTAATGACACCAAAATCATTTCTGTTGCAATTTTTTTACCCCCATAGTGTAATGCACAGCTAAAGTTATTCGCCTACTTTGACTTCATTTGCTTAAGACTGACAATTTTTACTCTTTCATGTGGTTTTAGTTTTAGTAGAGGTTTTACGGCACTCGCAACTGCATAAGGTCATATGAGCGCCAGAAGATGAGAGGTGTTACAAGAAAGCAACAAACAAAAAAGAAGGGGAGACAAGGACAATAGATGTTTGATAGGAAAGAAGAAGCAAACCACACCAGAGCACCCGCCAACCACTCACTCTTTCATGTGTGATATACTAGTTTTAAAAAAGACTTTTTTACCTTGGGGGAGGGGGGGGGGGGTGACCTTTTGTTTCTTTTTCTTTAAGACTTGAAATAGCAAATTCAGCAGAGGCAACGTTTCACCTTAGCAAATAAACAGCCCAAATTCTTCTTTCCTATTCTTTGACTTTATGCAAACTTGCACATTAAGTCTCAGTAAGTAAGATTCTCTCCAGAATCGCGCAAACAACAACTGCGCTGTCAAAACTGAAGCCTATTTGGAGGGACAGAAACATCATGTACAACTAAAAAATCAGACTAATGCGCTCACTGGTCATCTCAATATTTTTATACGCCTGCGAGTCGTGGACACTGACAGCAGAATTAGAGAAAAACATTCAGACCACAGAAATGAGATGTTACCGCATCCCTGCGAGATGAATAAAGATTGTCATTGTCGACATCTCATACAAAGACCACGTTTCAAATGCTGAAGTACGAAAGAGAACCACCAGCGTAGTGGGGCTGCATGAAGATCTACTGATCACAGTGAAGAGACGAAAATTAAAATGGTATGGGAATGTCACAAGATCCACAAGACTTGCCAAAACAATCCTGCAAGGAACCGTAGAAGGAAAGAGAAAGAGAGGAAGGAAGAGAAGGAGATGGGAGGACAACATTACAGAGTGGACAGGAGAGACGATGGGTGACAATCTGAGAAAAGCAGAGGACAAAAATAGATGGCGAGAGCTGGTTTTCAGATGCAGTGGAGCCCCCACGGTTGCCCCAACCATGGGATAGAAGAAGAAGAAGTAAGATGTATTTTTTTTCCTTCTCTTTCTTTTGTATAATTTGAAAATTTGTCTGCACTTATTATTATATTAAACATGTGCTCCGTTTTATGCCCTGGTGGTAGGCTATAGCAAACGAAATGCCAAGCTGGGTCAGTTTGATTTTTGCCCAATTTTGATTATCCCGTTTTGCAGTGTATTGCACTCAAGGTAAGTAGACCTATACAAAATTAAACATGATACACTCAAAATTAGCTTAGTATTTTGTTCTCTTTTTTTTTGCAATAAAATAAAAACCACTGCACTGCTGTTTATATCTGTGACATTAACATTAACAGTTTTGCCCAACTGCCCTTTCCCTTATCAAAGAAAGTTACTGTCCACCAAGTGCTGGCAATGAAATCAGCATGCAGACAAGCTGTCACCTAATGGGAACAGCAGGTCATGGCTCCTTTTGAGAAGGCTTTCTCCGTTCCACAATAATAATCATTCTTCTACAATAACACCAACGCATATATTCATGCACACTTATATGCGTGTACACAGACACATTATATACACACTTTAATGAAGTTGTTCCCTTTTGCAAATGAGGTCATTTCCCCCTCTTCCCGTCAAAAAGTATGTAGCAGACATCGGCTTATAAATTTTGTCTCATCAAATCCGATGGAATGGTTTTCAAAAGGGGGAAAATAGAATACAAAATTCAAGGGCTGAAAAAGATTTTTTTTTTTAAACATAAAAAAATGATGTAGCCTATTAACAAAGGTAAAGACAATTACTGATAGTTTCAACTTCCTGCAGTATTTTTCGTTTCAGATTTAGCCATACACTTCTATCACTGATCTGCCAACTCCAAAGTAATGAGTCCATATAGTCTTCTGACAGATTGGTTTATACATGATTTACTCCTCTAAAAATTATGCCATGTGTGGGAAAATTTTGCTCATCAAAAGCAGTAACAGAGACAGTGTACTCAAGCTTATATACCCAAACTTACTTTCCTTGGTCCAACAGTCAATTTAGCTTGCACTCTTTAACTAATCTAACCTAAGCAGAAACAGTGCATGAGGTTATGTCTTATCTAAGAATTGAACAATTGACTTAAAACAAATTTTTCATTACCTGTGGCCTACAAGCAAAAATAAGTAACCAGGTTACACTGATGAGGCTCACTTGTTGTCAAAATATAACTTAAAAAGGCGCGTAATGAAGAAAATATGAAACATCAAATACTACTCTATTTAGTCTAAAACACCTTGTCGTCACACCTTGTCAAAAATGACTGAAACTACTAGTTATTGTATGGCGTTATCTGTGTTGTTTTGCAGAGGTAAAAAAAAAGTGAGAATTGAGTCATCACATCTAAAATTGCCTTTTTTTTTTTTAAAGGACCCTGTCAGGTTTTGTTGCTTGATGCAGTGAGCTACAATAGTTTGCAAAACTAACGTGTTTGCTTTTTTTTTTTACTTACAGCTTTCCGAAACTATGATAGAGTAAATAAACCTTCCACGATAGACAAGACCAAATAAACGTAATGAAATCCCATATTGACAAAGTTCATTGAATGTCAACATGCTTTGTTCAAGTGTACTGGTAAAAAATAAGCTTTATCTCATGACAAACGATGACCTCTGACTCTGATGCTATCATAATAGGCCTTTTCAAGAGGTACATTTAACATCAAAGTATATTCAACCACAAAAATGAACACATGTATTTTCAAGACCAACCTCCAAGAAGCAGTCCATTTTTGTCCACACACATAACTCCAGATATGCCTGGAATCCGGAAGCTGATGAGAATATGTGATAGAAAAACAAAACAATTTGTTAATTCACTACTTCATAAACAACAACAAAGTTCTCAGCTTACAGAAAAAAAGAGAACCAAAGTAAACTGATTACTGAAACTTTAAAGTTTTTCTTTTAAGGCGAGAGTATTCCATGACTGTCTACTCTATTCACATTAATGTAATTTCAAAGAAAGGCTCTTGGCCTATTGGTCAAAGAACTAAAGAAAGAAGGAAAGACAGCAGAGACAAGACAAAAAGATTAGAGTTAAATCTCTAATGTGCATTGCCTGTAAGCCTAATCTACCTCATGTAAAGTTACTATTGACGAATCAATAATAGTGAGTTCATCATTTTCGGAGGCCAAAACTGGAGATTGCCAAGTTCAGATTATTAAGCAGTTTAGACAACTTTGACTAGACTATAAGACACTCCAAGCTTCAGAGTCAATGGTAATGAAAAGTAATACAGTCGAACCTGCCTTAACGGAAACCTGTGTAAAACGGAAACCTGTCTTAACGGAATCTCCCCGCTCCCACCTTGATATATTCCTCTTTAACTACCTGCATAAAACGGAAACCTGTCCAACGCGGAAACGGAAAGAAAAATCTGCTCCCTTCCGAGGGTTTCACCTGTGTAAGACGGAAAATGCTTTGCCCACTCAACCCTGATTTGAAACAAAACTCGCAAGTTTGGTTCCGACGGCTCTAAACTTAACGCTATGGCCATGCCGCTTGGCGAGGAAGGGGAGTAGGGGTGCAATTTTGGGGTAGATGTTACCCCATCATGTGAGCCCTGAGCGATGCAGATGGTCAGGGTAGTGTGGGTGTGAAATCTCATGACTGCCCGTGAGAGTGCTCGAGTTGCGAGCCACTACGGAAACTTTCTTGGGTAGCCAGAAGCCAGAGGTGTGAAATTAGATTGACCAATGCCAGCCGAGAAAAGAGTTCCTCGAATCGTTGATTACATGATGGCAGTGAGGGGTGGCATTGGTGGGTGGGGCTAAGGGTGGAAGCAAAGGAGATGTTCAAACGTTCCTATTTTAATAGGTCAAACAGTGGTCCTATGAAATGCAAGCACTTGTGGTAATCGGATAAGTAAGACTGACGCATGTCATTATCAGCGAGGGTAGCAGCTGAGAGGTGTGAAGTTTTGACCATTGCTTGCCGATCAGACAAGCGATCCTTGATCCCACCGGCTGGGCCTTTGAAACCCCCCCCCCCCTCCTAAATTCCCCTGTCTAAGACGGAATTTTTTTCTGGCTCCCTTGCGATTCCGTCTTACACAGGTTCGACTGTAGTATATTAGTAGCACTGAGAAGAAAAGAAATTCTTCTGCCCTTTTAGCTTTTTATGCAGGGTAAAGATTTGAGTAAAAGTGCATTTTAAGTGCGTAAATTATTAACCCAACGTACAACAATCACCTTAAATTTGCGTTTGAAGCACTTTACTACCCAAACAACAATAATACATTTTATACGTGGGGTTTTTCTTTTGTTAGTGTTTTACGGCACTCGCAACTGCATAAGGTCATATGAGCGCGCAGGACACATTTAACTTTTTCAGTTGGTAGGAAATTTTTAATTTTGCCAGGGTGGCGGCCGAAGCCTACTCTAATCGATTTTAGATCATCAAGGGATCGTTAACGTGCACAACTTGCACACGAGCCCTCCGAGATTTTTCACCCTTGTCCGAGAAGGCTAGGTGTAGATCTTTCCTACCAGAAGATCAGGGGTGTGGCTGAAAGACAGCAGTAAGAAGGAGCCAAGGAGTAGCAGTAGAAAGGCTAAAGAAAGAGTCAGGAGTCCAGAGGAGGGGGAAAAGGAGGTGAGGGGGTGGGGGCAGAAAGAGATGACGAAAGCAGATGACAGAAAATTAGCTTAGAGAGCAGGAAAGGAGGAGAAAGGAGCCAATTTTAGAGAAGAAAATTTGTCCGTCGGTACCCGGATTCAAACCCTGGACCTATTGAATGAGAGGCGAACACCTTAACCTCTAGGCCGCAAGAGCCCCCTTTACTTGCGTTTGTAGTACTTAATTAATAAATAGACCACATCAATCACGTTAAAAGGCCTACTCACATTATAGATCTAATGGTGTAGCCTAATTGTCAGCTATAGTTCTTAGCCTGACTGGAAACATGTCCTCATTACGAAACCTGTTACTGTTGCGAAAAACAAATTCATGGAGATAGGATGGGAAGAGATCGCCGGTTGTGCCAAACTGTCAGCGCAATTTTCGTTTAGAGCACATCTATTCAAATTCAATTAACGTGTTTGTTGAACATTGGGTCTAACAATATGCTACAAAAGCAAGTAATAACATGTTTTTGTTGTAGATCTAGATCTACACCGAGTCTAATAATTTACGCACCTAAATTGCACTTTTTGTTTGTTTTAGAAATAGTAGAGTTAAATTAGGGTGCTGGCAACTGCATAGGTCATATGACCGCCATTTAAAATTCACTTTTAGACTTTTACCGAGATTGGATTTCAGTAACCTCTCATTATTACTAGATCTACTATCGGGACTAGTCGAGTGGTGATGTCCCAGCCCAGGGAGCAGCCATTGGGGCAAAATCTGTCAGGGAATCTCCAGATTGGGCGCTTTTTTGCTTGCTTTGGCCCCAAAAGTAGGCTAGGGGGGTTTCCATAGAGCACGGTCGTGCACTGCCGCCCAAAAATTTTAGCGCACAACAACACCCACAAAGAGACAACAAAAGAACCTTTACCATCCACCATCCAATCACTTTTTCTTACAAGTTCCTCGCCAGAGCCTTTTCGTTCATTACAACATCTACAACAACTCTACAACATCTACTATACCATATCAAGTTCTTGTGCTTCACCAAAGTAAACAAAATAGTATGTTCAGTGGTGTAATCTATCTTGGAAAATGCTCTATGGAACGACCCAAACAACGATGACGTTTTGACCGAGTTTCTTAGTTCATAAATTATAAGGCGGCACAATTTCAATGTGCCCCAGCCGAACAAAGCCCATAGAAGCAGTCTAAAAATAACGCAATCTCAGACCAGTTCACGATAGTTTACACAATTCAATGCCCGTATTATGATAGCTTTGGAGCAATCCACCGGAGTGCTCCCAGCGATGTGCGATTGATCCATTGTCTTGCCATTTATATCTCTAGCCCCACCTCTGTAACCCTGAACTTGAGCGAGGTCAACATGACGTAATTAGGTCATTGTGTTAGAAGTTGGAATGGTGTAGTGGTGAAAGTTTTATCACTCGAGTGTGTATTCCAATGCAGGATGAATGAAGTTGATTGCAAATAAATTCAGCTCACCAAACAAAGTAACAAGAACAGAGTGAATGAATTAAGTCTTCACCAACCCAAAAATGTCAAAATAATACAATGAATAAAAAGTGTAGTGGCTTACAGTCAGCGTTAACAAATTATACTCATTGTAGACCTAGATAACGCCTACTGTTTCTCCTGTCTGCTTTTTGGAACTGAGGACCCCAAGTAGTCTCAGGCTTTACCGATCTTGTCCAGGGGAAACAACGCATTAAAGTCAAAAGTCATCAAGAGCGCACGTAAAAAATGCCGTTCATACTTTTGGACAAGTAGACATAGCAGCGCAGCTAGTCGTTGGTCATCGCATTTTTTAGAAAGAACAGGCACGTATTGTGTAAGGTTGTCTAGTGCATTTTGTCCTGTGAAACTCACGAACTCGCCCTTCGCGGTCATGAAAAGGGTTATTTGTCGGGGAACAGAGGTACTTTTCGCTAACGCTATGCAGGCCCTTTGACATTTTTTGCCCACTCTACAAAATGCATCTCTATCTGCGTTTGTCACCGGAATATGCCATGGCCGTCTGAAACATGGTGGAATTTACAGTCTCGACTAATTAGCAAAGTCTTCATTTGGAAAGGAGAGATCCAGCTCTATCTTGAAGAAATTCAGTCTGAGCACTGGGACGATAATTCCATTCACGATGATATCCTGAATGTATTAAAGAGCGAAACATTTCTCTTCTTTTTGCACTTTTTCAACAAAGTGTACACGCGCGTTGACGCTGTTTATGGGATCCTCTAACACAAAAGTACAACGCCCATAACAGCCTAAAAAGCTCTAGACACGTTTAAAGTAGCCTTTGATGAAATTAGAAACAGTATACGTGTTCCATCAACAAGACAGACCACAGAGAAACACCCTTCCAAGAGACGCAAACACTACACCACAAATGAAATTGCTGCAAAGCAGGCCTGTGACATAACAGTTACAACTCAAATTGTGACAGTTTCTTGAAGCAAAATAAAATCAACGCACTCTCAATCTGCGATTCCTCCAAATTCCAGGACTATCAAAAGTCGTTTCCAACAGTTCTCTAGGATCATTTACAGAAATATTACTGTTTGCTTAAAATCAAATTACAAACAAAATTATACATTGCAATGAAATATTTAAATCTCCTCAGTGTCGTATAATCCAGGGCCTTTATTCATTATATCTGAAGGACTACAAATTCGAGACAACATTTAGAGAAGTATGCAAAATGCCAGAAATCGCCCTGACGTTTATGTCGATCCACAAGGACATCATTGACAGCATGTCCAACTTCGTCAACAGAATAAAAATGGACACTTTTGCTAGCAAAAGAACGAAAAGAAAACTTCTTCTTCAAATAGATTTTCTCAAAACAGGTAGGATGAAGAAAACATCTCATTTATATGCCCTTGACTCTCTTCAACCTGCTTTCACCTAATTGTGCACGCCCACTTTTTAGACCCATGAGCCGCCCCTGCCCCTGACCTAACAAAAATATAGAGGGGGCTTGCAGATAGGTTTGTATATATCTCTCGCTAGCTGAGCATCAAACATAGAGCCTATAATAGATCTAGATCAAGGCTCAAATAATCGGGGTGGGAACTGCCGAAAGATTCCCTCTCTAACTAATTTGCCAAAATGGCCGCCCCATGAGCCGGGACAGCACAACTGTCGACTAGTGCCCAACTATCAAGTTCAGGGCGATTGTTAAGATTCCCGCGTTTAATTCCGATGTGCGTTTTTCAGTTAGGGTTAGGGTTATGGTTAGGATTAGATATCTAGGGTAAGGGTTAGGGACCAAAGTGAAACATGCCTGAAAAACGCATCGGAATTAAACGAGGGAATCTTAACAATCGTCAAGTTCAGTAATGCTGAACTGATAGTTGTGAAGACAGTGATAGAGACACACAGGCATGTTTATGATTATTACTGCTACATAATTACTGTCACTGTCAGAGTGTCTCCATACTAACAGCGTCAGTCAGTAGACACTACACAGTCAGAGTCAGAGTGTCAGTGACAGACCTACTGGCTACTGGCAGTACTGGCTACCGTCGTCGTTTCTAATTCTTTTAGAAATCTATATTGTCCCCTATAAAAAAAAGCAACTCTTACGCTTCTTCCATTTGTTTCTCCAGGGACTTTTCCATTGTAGCAGAGATAAATCCTCGATTATAAGAAATGCGGCGGGTTCAAGTTCTACTTGGTTAGCACAGTGATTGCTTTCATTCCGAGCAGAGCAACAACGACGGATCTCAGTTGTTGACGGACGTGCCGTTTCTTTTCAGATTCGTTTTTTCATATCCCGTCACAAGACCATTGTCTGCCAGGAAGCCTACCTTTAGCCTACAGAACAAATTTTAATTATGGACGAAAAAAAAAAGTTTTCGAGAGAATAAAAGCTTTTTGTTGGATAATATGTTCATTTTCCCTCTTTAAACCCATCACCTCAAAAGCATTTGAAAATGATTTTTAAAAACCCAAATCAACTTGTATAGATGAAAAATGTGTATTCTGTGCGCCAAAAACAAAAAAGAAAAGTGTGTTGATCATCATAGTCATAGCAAAGTCTTCTTTCACGCACGTTCCATTCTCAGTTGTTTTCCATTTGTAGCCGCCCCTTTCTTTCAATAACATATTTAGGCATGCCGTATGCCGTACGATTAGCCCTGAGACTGAAAGAACGCGTACACACTTATCCCCCCCCCCCCCCCCCCTGGCAAAAAAGAAAGTTGTTGTGTTGTTTACTCTGAGACTGGACTGAAGCATCAAAGCCAGGCCCATCAGATTGGTGGTTTCCACATTAAACCATTAAAATGCATAATAAAGTGCTACCATTGAAATATACCACCTCTTGAGTTTGAGGAGAGAAACGAACTATAATCATTACTCGGACATTCAAGAGAAATATATATTGCTGGGAGGAGGGGGGGGGGGGTTTGGGGGGGGTCTCCTTATGAAGATTTCATCATGCATTGGAAACGTCCCCAATCAAATACAAATGCCATTCATCACGATGCTATAGTCAGGTTTTCACAAAATGGGTGTGTTTGTTTAATTGTTTATTTTAGCTGTTGCCATCTGCTAAGAACCCACTGAATCTGCCCATTGGAGGCGCGGTCGCCACGCCTTCGCGTCCCTTGCAATGACCCGGAAGTTTTCGCGGGGTGTGTCTGTCTTGTGTCTTGCTTCGTGGCATTCCCCACCTGCTTGGCTTTCACCGGGGACTTTGATTGAAATATATTGCAGCCCAGTACATTCTTACTGTCGTTGAAAGGATCGGTGACTTAGGTGAGATTGAGCGGTGGACAAGGTGAAGTTTCAGTCTTCCTACTTGTATCAATTTTATTTGAAAAGGACTGCTCATAGCTGCTTGGTCCCAACGTCAGGGAAAACCAACTTTTCATCTCTCCTCCTGGATATCAGTCTTTTAGTCTATCTTATCTTCTAGAATCTAGACTCTTGATCAACTCTGGCGGACAAGACAAAGTATGTTTAGAGTTTAGATTCTATAATCTAATTCTAAATCTAGATTTAGATTCTAGAATCTAGATCTAGATCTAGATCTAGATCTATGCCTCTAGATTTACTCAAATATTTTAGTGTAGGCTTACATGTAGAATCTAGGACTTCAATCATTGAGTCATTGAGTTTGGTCGGTCACGGCATCTTAGTAAGACTTAGAATCTAGATCTAGATCTAGTCTAGGCGGCCTACTAGCATTCCTTTTTAGTAATTTCTCTTGAGATTTAAGATGTGAGACAAAAAGGATGGAGAGCAGAGGGAAGGCCTTTTATGATCTTATCACTTATCTGATAGTGATATACATACATATATATATGTGTGTGTACTCATGACTAATATCTGGCTCATTGCCACATTTTGTCTAGGGAGGAATTGAGGAAAGGATAGAAAAGGGAGCGAGTGTAAGGCTAACTGGTGAGATTATTAAGAAAATTAGATTTTAGTTTGTTTTTACGGTAAATTTTTACTTTCACTCCCGCACACAGATGCACTGTTTCAGGGGTCAAACTGCTGTACTGTTTGCTGCAGATCACACATAATAAAGCCACTAAAACTGTCGCAAATCAATTATTTTCAAGACAATTTCAAATCTAACTGTAAAATATCAAATTATGGGTGTAAAAACAGGGGGGCATGCCCCCCTGTAACCCCCCCAGATTTTCTTTTACCCCAGTGGGGCAGGCCCCCCTGGAACCCCCCGATTGGTCCAAAGCATGTCTATCTCGGTTAAAAACAATCAAATATTTCAAAAACCATTAATTTGCGACGGAAATGAAGTTGATATTCGTGTTCAGCGCATCAATATTTAGTAGAAAATAGACAACTGGTAGCTGAGTGTGAGACGGGAGGGAAAGTAAAAAAATACCGTTTTTAGTAGTACAGTAGTAAACTATAGGCCTAATAAGGGAGAATAAAGTAGGCATATTAGCCTGCATACTGTAGACCAGGCCTAGATCTAGATCTAGTGCAAAACGAAGACTTGAGGTTGGTAGGCTGCTTTGGTGGGCTAGGCCGCTTCAAGGGGCCTAATTAAATGTTTGTAAAAATAATGTTGTTCAAGAGGCCTTGAATCTTGATTATATTTATTTTAATTTTTTTCCATGATTCATGGAGGTTGTTTTGAACTCAGCTGTAGAAATTTTGCAGCTGAAGTTGAGTCAAAGTCGGAGTACTAATCTCATTATTATTGCCAAATTTTCAGTATGATCAACACTAGTACAGTGGGATCCTGGTATAACGAGAGGGAAGGACTGATGCGAAATATAGAATAGCAGGATTCTCATATAAGGGATCCAGTAATAAATTCAAGGGAAATAATAAAGTAGACCTAATTTCTTTGGTATTCTGTTTATTTATTTTTAAAAATTGTTATCTCCCCTGATGATGATTTTTTCAACATGACCTCTTGGTCTTACTTGATCGAAAATCGAATCAGGTTTCTTTCTCTAGCGCTAGCGGAGTTGACAGCTCGGCGTTGCCGATCAAAAAGAACTCTAGGCTAACTCTCCCACTATGTTGTGTGTCCCCCACCCCCCCTCCCTGCCCCCACCTCACCCTGTGGTGCATTCCGTCTGCTTACACACATTGGGTACACACCACACCTTGCCCATGTCACACATTTGCTCCATTCATCACATCACTGTGACCTCTCCATCCCCGCATATTGGAGAAGTGAGAGGCATGATAGGCGCAAATAAACTAGACTAGGCTGGCCTGTCATGCGATGTGTTCTGCTTGTCTGTGCATGCCACACCCTCCCCACTCATTCGCTCCAGCCTTCATTGTTGGCACACGTGGGCTCTCCCATTATTTGGTTCGCTGGATCACCAACAAGTTTCTCCTCTGGCGAGGTTGTACATCATTTATAATTGGCCTATAGATGCGCTGTGCACAGCAGCAGTAATATTTCGCTATAATTCTATGTAATCAACTCGCGTGTTTGTTAGTTTGTCTCATTGCGTTATAGCAGTACTTTATTTACAAAGATAAAGAAGGGAAAAAAATGGGGTTTTAGAATGGTGTCTTTATAACAGACTTCTCATTATTTCAGGACTCGCTATAAGTGGTCTCCACTGTACTATTAGCTCACAAGCTGTACTTTTGAAGTTAGATCTCAACTGAATAGGTTGAGTAGACATTGTAATGTTTTTCTTACTGGGTTTCTTTTAGTTAACCCAGTCTTTTTACTTTGCAATGTGCCTGTTGCTTTTGTGTTCTTTGAGTAGGAATCTTGAGGAGATTCAAGTATTGTATAAGTATAATAGTTATAATAGTAAGCATGACAGCGATTGTGATCAGTGACATTTCGATTTTGAAAATCTGTTTACATCAAAGAAAGACTGATTCTTCTGATTCTAACTTTTCCTGACTGATTCCTGCACCTCATTTACTTAATGCATTACTTTTGTACATATTTAGATGTTACTGTCCCTCCTGTTCACTTTCTCAAAACATATAATAATTCTTCTGCCGATTCATGTAGCTTTTTAAAACAAATTTCTTTTACAGAAAGATGAAGGCTTTAATCCTAGTGGGTGGTTACGGGACAAGGTTGCGTCCGTTGACACTGAGTATCCCAAAGCCGCTTGTTGAATTTGGGAACAAACCCATGCTTTTGCATCAACTTGAAGCTCTGGTTGATGTAAGTATTTTATGCTTCTTTCCTTTCAAAATGTGTTGTACAGTAGAACTTGTTTTAACAGTCGCCTCCTTTAAATTACAAATGGCCACTTTCCATTTCCCGCTTGCTATTTGTTTAATGTTATAATGATACTAGATCTATGTAAGATGGCCACTTTTTTCCTCAACAATGGGTGGCTGTCTCAGACAATTTCGATTTTAATTGTGTTTGTTGAGACTTCAAAGACAACCTTTGAATCCCTCAGATACTGACAGATGTCGCTTGATTTGTTGTGTTTTATGAGTTTTCACTCTCATCATTGAATTTTTGTGCAACTTATGTCTTTTTCGTATTTCATATTTGTGGTGATATAATTGTCTCAGTTTCCCTTTGGCAGCTGACCACATTAAATTTATTTCCTCTAAAAAGATCAGATTTTTATTACCTGTCTTATAATTCAGTCTTAAATCTTTACTGTTCTGTTTCACCCAGTCTCCAACTGCTAATTCAGTAGCTTTTTTCTAAATAGGTAATGTCACCATGTTGTCATTCTTTTTATTACTCAGGTCACTTTGTGGTTTTTCTTTGTATAGTTGTTCTAGTTCAGCCTGTTTCGTAATAGTTAAAATCTTTTAAAATGCATGGTTTAACTCTTTCACTACCTCAAGCCATGTTGAGGGCTCGTGTTACTCGTAGCGCTGGACCGCGAGGGCCCATGTTTCACAGCACATGCTTTTGTAATAATCAAGTATGAAATCTTAGGCTGCAGATTGATCGTTTTTAGCAACATGTTGAGATAGGTCATTATTTATACTTTATTTCCGTATATAATACATGTGGCCAATTTTGAAAAAAATGAACTTTAAAATCTTTAATTTGTCCGACGGTAGGCAGAATAAAAAAGTAGGTCACAGATAGGGCCCGGTCACGGTGAGAAAACCCCCCTGGTAGTGAAAGAGTTAATAAACTGTTTGCGTTAATATCATCTTGTCACAGTTAGGCTCACATTACTGGGAATGAAGCCTCAACATTCTATAAGCTTGAGTTCAGATTTATAATTAAGATTTTTTTACCCACCTTCGTCCGTAAAAAAAAATTTCCTCGTTTTTTCCTTTGCTTATCAACAGCAATTTATGGCAAGTTTTTTAATTGAATTACATTTTTTTTCTCAGCTTAGCATGCCCTATCTGCGCCTATAGATCATGGAATGCATTTGTCTTTCTCTTGTTGCACAGGCTGGTGTGACCCACATTGTCTTAGCAGTGAGTTACAGAGCAGAGCAAATGGAGAAAGAGTTAGAAAGTGTTCAAAAACAGGTTGGTTTGTACAGTGCTGTATTGTGTGGAAAAGATTCACATGTCACCGTTTGGTGATTAAAAAATTTTAAAAATTGTAGAGATTAGATATTGAGGTTGATTTAGAAGATACAGTATGAGTTCTGATTTTGGTGGCTTTGACTAGTTAGTGATTTAACGCTAAGTTACGACAAAGAATGCCTTGATTTGTGTCACTTGTATTTTTTTCAATCTTTTGTTGTCTGGTATTACATGGTAATAGACAGATGAAATTTCAGGCAAAAAACTCAACCTGAATGAGAATTTATTTGTAAGAGTGAGTTAAAGATTTTGACATAAAAGTAGTGATCCATGTGGAATCTATCATCCTGACATTTATTCCACAGCTTGGTGTGAAGATCTCCATATCCTTGGAGGATGAGCCCCTTGGAACAGGTGAGGTGTTCAACCTTCAGTTTCTTTGCTGTCGTGATAAATTTGCTGAAAATTGTGCTCATTGGCTGTTTGCTATATAATATATACTTTTTTTTTCCCTTTTGCTTTGCTTCAAATAAAGAAATCTTGAGTAATCAGTACTTTCATATAATATTCATTAAGAGAACTGGAGTCTTAATTCAGTTTGCTTTATTCCCATACAAAGTAACAATCTCATTTCTTTGTCATTTCATTATTTTGTGCTTTTATCATTGCTTTTGCTGCGAACTGCAGTTGATCTGTCTGGTCTCATGAGGTGCAGCACATCACTTTTCCATATATGGGTAACCGTATTATGAGGCAAAAATATTTTTAGCAATAAACAAAAAAACTTCCCAGCGTCTTGCTCTTTCACTTTAGAAAGGAAGGAGAAAGTTCTTTCTTATTTGACTTGGGAATAGGGCTAGTGAAATTACATTAGTTAACTTTATCTTTTATGTTTTGGACAGACTTCTTATTTGCAGCAAATTTTCTGAAGTGTAATTAACATTTTGTGCAGAGGAAAGTGCCTCTAAGAATAAAACATGTGTATAGGAAGTGTGTTTTTGTGTAATATGAATTTAAGGGTGTGTGTTTGTGTAAGTTTTTAAGAAGAATGAATATAAAATAGTGAGAAAGATTGAGTGAGTAAATGGGAGTGTGAGAATGTTAAGGAGGTCTTGCTTTCTTTCCTGACATTTCGGAATATCTTGCTATGTGACCAAACATTATATATATATAATTGTTGTCTCTGTTTATTATATTTCACTTCACTTTAATCATACTGTTTTTCTGTCTTGTTTTCAGCTGGTCCTTTGGCCCTGGCCAGGGATATTCTCAGTGCTGACGATGATCCTTTCTTTGTGCTTAACAGCGACATCATCTGTGATTTTCCATTCAAAGACATGGTTCTCTTTCACAAAAACCATGGTCGAGAAGGAACCATTGTTGTGAGTGTCACTCTTTTTCAAATTACTGTATTTGTTTCCCCTTTTTATATGGGACTTTAGGATTGTGACAGTCATGGGATATAAATTTGACGGAATATCCTAAAGAAAACTGACTGGTTGAAAAAAATTTGTTGATGTATTGGCTGACATAATTTTCTGTTTTGGCTATTATGTTAGTTTTTTGGGGGTTTTTTGTAAAGTGTTTTACAGCGCTCGTGACTGCATAGGTCATATGAGCGAGCGGGACACACCTAATATTTTCAGTTGATAGGAAATTTTGAATTTTGAGCGGGTGGCGGCCGAAGCCTACTCTAATCAATTTTAGACCACCAAGGGAACTTTAATGTGCGCAACTTGCACACGGGCCCTCCGAGATTTTTCACCCTTGTCCGAGAAGGCTAGGTGTAGATCTTTCCTACCAGAAGATCAGGGGTGTGGCTGAAAGACAGCAGTAAGAAGAAGCGAAGGAGTAGCAGTAGGAAGGCTGCAGAAAGAATCAGGAGCCCAGAGGAAGGGGCCAAGGAGGTGAGGGGGTGGGGGCAGAAAGAGAAGACGAAAGCAGATGACAGAAAATTGCTAGAGAGCAGGAAATGAGGTGAAAGGAGACAAACTTTTAGAAGAAAATTCTCGGTCGCTACCCGGATTCGAACCCTGGACATTTTGAATGAGAGGCCAACACCTTAACCTCTAGGCCACAAGAGCCCCCATTATATTAGTACAGAATTGAATTCTTGCTACTATGTAGTACAGTTAAGTCCACTTAAACCAAAATCTGCAGGACAACCGGATTTAGTATCATATACTTCTTTAATTGATAGCTTTTCATTGATTTTAATACCACCGTTCCATGATTTGTGTTCTGAAGAGGATGGTTTAGTTTTTGTATTCTCTGTTGTTTCTTCTTCGAATCTAGTAAACTGTTTACTGGGGGGAGATCATACTGATGTGACTTATGTTGAATTATGATATATCCTTACTTCAAAACAGGTAACAAAAGTTGATGAGCCTTCCAAATATGGTGTAGTGGTTTATGATGCAGAGAACGGACAGATCCAGAGATTTGTTGAAAAGCCTCAGGAGTATGTCTCAAACAAAATCAATGCTGGCATGTACATATTCAGTCCATCCATACTGAAAAGGATAAAGGTAAGACAACTGAATTATGCCTTTACTTTTATATTCACAGTTTGCCCTTTTTATGTGTTCGGTTAAGCATTATTTATTGATTCATTTTGAGGAGTTCTACTGAAGTTGCAGAGTTGCAGTTTCTTCCCACCGTGTCAGTATTGCGGGGGGGGGGGGGGGGGGGGGGTTCAATAAAAAATAGTGTACAGTACTCTTGAAATTCAGTTTGTTTGATTTTCATTGTTTACTGCTTTTGTATACAGTAACAAGCATTTTACTGGTGGGGGGGGGGTCTTGTTCCTTTTAAAATTTTTTTGTTTCCTTTTTTGTCTTTCTAGTCCTCATGAGTTTGTGTAAGACTCTGCCATTTGCTGTTTTGAAGAGTGACAAATGACTGAGTCGTACACTTAGTAGTCAGTATCAAAGGTTTTCACTTTATTAAAATGTTTTTTGGGGGACTTTTTTTTTTCAGCTCCAACCAACGTCCATTGAGAAGGAAGTTTTCCCTTTCATGGCTGGAGAAAGCCAGCTGTTTGCAATGGAATTGCAAGGTGAAATTCTGATCCATGATAGCTTTTTTGTTAGTGTTCACTGAAGTTGATGCGTTTTTCAACCGGCCTGTTAGAGCTAAATGAAGACATTTACTGTTAATTTTAATGAAAAATTAACTTGTTGGTAGTTTCCTGAAAGAGTATTCAGTGTTCGCCTTTGTTACATTAAGTTTATTAATCAGGATTATTGTTTTTGTTTTTTTTTTCCAAATTATTATTATTATTGTTGTTGTTATTATTATTATTAGTCAGGATTGTTCTTGTGCTGTCTGTTGTATCAACTACAATAATTCTTCGACTTTTTTTCTTGATTGATTTCCTTTTTGAGAAAGGCCAGTAATGTGGTCAAGGTATGTGAGTACTGGATAATCGATATATATATATATGTTAATTTCTAAGGCAATTTGTTTTTTGTTAGGTTTCTGGATGGACGTTGGGCAGCCTAAAGATTTCCTGACGGGAATGTGCTTGTATTTGACTTCCTTGAAACAGAGACAACCTGAAAAATTGCACCAAGGCCCAGGAATTGTGGGAAATGTTTTGATAGTGAGTTTTGCTTTTGTGTGCTTTTTGTATCTGTAAACGCATGAATGTATTAAATCAGTGGTGCAAAGAAGCTCTTCCCTCTTCAAATTATGAGAATTATGTATCTTTTGGAGAAGACTGAAAAGGGTGAGATTTTCATTTGCCTGGATGTGTGCCTTTTTGGGGGGGGGGGGGGATATTGAATGAGATGCTAGTAGAAATTGCAGATTCTCATTTGTCTGTTTGTATGAGGGTTTTTTATTTAATTATTGTATATTGTTTTATTGAATTTAGTAAACGTGGAAGTCTGTGGTATCCCAAATTTGAGATTTTAACACATTACACCCTAATTCGCACGCGACCGCCCGAGAATTCCCTTAAACGCGTTCCACCCTGACTCGCCCGCAACCGCCCGCGCCGACCTAGCGTCTTTAGAAACGAAGTCTCGCCCCGACGAGACTCTGGGGCCGAGATTTTGATTTGTATAGTTATAGCAAAAAGTTTCTTCTGTCGTTTGATACTGAAACAAAATTTTTTGGGCCAGTAGTTTTAGTATTAGAGCCAAACGAAGTGCGATCGCGTTACCGACACATCGAAGGTGTCTCGACTTGTTGAAAAGCAACACAATTGAGTTTGAAAAAAGAAAAAACGATGGATTTTAGCAAAAACAAGCATATGACAAATCAGATTACTCAGATTTGGATGAAAACGTTGTAGCAAGAGTTTGGGGCGATTCAGATTGATCAGATGTAGAAAATCTAGAATTTAGATCTAGGGCCCGACTGCGAGGCTGAGAGTGAGAGTGACGGGTCGGACAACCCGATTGAACTAAAGTTAGAACATTTCCAACTGTTTGCGCATACATAAAGTTATATTTTTCTGAAACTACATTCATTTTTTGTTTTAACTTTTATTTTTTCAGGATTTTTGGAATTTGTTTAGTATTTTTAAAATGTGTTTTTTAAAGGCTTGTATTCACAGGAGGTGGGTTCTTTCCCCTTGCTTAGGATCTAACAATGGACTTCCGGTCCAGACCCTTAGGGTGTAATGTGTTAATGAAGGAGTAAAAGGATTATTTTTAAAAACTTTGTCTCGGTGGTACAGTATACTTAGGTTTAATTCATTGTGTGCCAGGATTCCATACAACAAACCTAATAAATGGACAATTTTATGTCATTGTTATAATTGTATGTAATTTTTCCAGGATCCCAGTGCTAAAATTGGCAACAACTGTAGAATAGGGCCCAATGTCACTGTTGGCCCAAATGTGGTCATTGAGGATGGAGTGTGCATCAAGCGCTGCACAGTTTTGAAAGAAGCACATATCAAGTCTCACTCATGGTTGGAGTCATGTATTATAGGCTGGAAGTGTGTAGTTGGGAACTGGGTAGGTATTTTTAGTCAGCCATGTGCTGTAGCCTGTAAAGATTTGTGTTTGTGTGCGTTTGGTGTAAATTGATGACCTGTGTTAAAATTATAGAGATGAAAGTCTCGATACCATTTTATGAATATCACTCTACTGTTTTATGGGGTTTGGTTTGTTCATGTCTATTCTATTTTTCTTTTGGCTTCTGTATTTTTTCAACCAAATATTTTCTTTCCTTACTGTGTTGATTTTGTTTATGTTCTTGCCATGGTTGTGGATTGGTTTGAGGGTGCAACTGGTAGGTCCTACCTCTTTTCTTTCTCTCGGTTGTGCCTGTCGCTAAATAACTTTCAATGTTCTTCTCTTTACTTATATTTTGTTTGGGAGGGGGGGGGGGGGGGGTTGGCTTCTATGATAAGGACATGTTCTTATGATTGAATGAAGTTTTTTAACGGTCAGTATGGTTAATATTCTTTTCACAGGTACGTATGGAAAATGTGACAGTACTTGGAGAAGACGTCATCGTAAAGGATGAACTTTACATCAATGGTGGTCGAATTTTGCCACACAAGTCTATAGGAGAATCCGTCCCAGACCCACAGATCATCATGTAATCGGTGTCGCCCAACCATATGCTCAGAAATTCCTCTTGAAATTCTCATGTTTTTGTTGTTAAGTGTTTGCAGCTTGCCATTGAAGTTCTAAAGGGAGGCTAAATGCCATTTTACCAAAAATATTTGATGATTTCATCGGAATCACCAGTGCATATTTGATCAAATGAAGTTCGAGCACTGAAGAGAAACTGGGACTGGAAGAAAAATTATAGGCAATTTTATCTCCCTACTCTAGTTCTAACTCTTGATTAACTCCAGATTTTTCCAGGTCTTTCTGTAAATCCTTCCAGTGGCACGTAGCCTCTCTTTAAAGCTTTCCTCTTCAGTTGTCTATCTCATTGTCTTACCACAGGTTTTTACCTCGGAGAACTTTGAACACTTAACTCTTTTCACATCATAATTATCTAACTACTTAAAAGAGACAGTGTAAGGAGAAAACTTATACATAGAAAATGAATAGGGCCTACCTAATTTTGGTCTTTCCAAAGGAATGAAGCTTAAAATGTTCAGATACTTTGGGGTTTCAATGTGATTGATGAAGAGATATTATTGTTGATAGAGCCAAGTTAAATCTCAGCAAAGGTTCACTAATCCTCATAATTTTAGTTTGACTTTCTGCCATTACTAAGTAGATCTGACTGTTGCCGATAGGTGTAATGCCATTGTGTCCCTCATATTCATAGATGTATGTAATGAAAAATATCAAAGTAACTCGCATTAAGTCTTCCAGGTGCAATGATCTGTGTTTTGACATTATTGCTTCCATCAGCTTTTTATTTTGACGGACAATGCTTTGTTATGAGAGACTTCAGTCGGTGGGCCAGAATTTACTATATTAACTGGGAAAGAATAAATCAAAATCATCTTTAAGAAATTTTGGATTCATTATGAAAGTTATTTGTGTTGGAACTAAATTTAAGAAATTTATTTTTGTGCATCGTTTGTGGGGTGTTTTTTTTAGTAAGTTAATATTTTTTGTAAGGAAGTTGTGAATTTCTTAAGTATTTAACAATGAATGTTTTGATTTGAAAAAAATGTGTACATTATCTATTTTTACAATGTTTTAGGCTTATAAAAATGTTTCCAGTGGTGTCAATGTGATTGGGATGGGGGGGGGGTTGGGGTATGCACGTTTTAAGGTGTTATAAAAGTATTTGCCATCTCAAGAATTCTATTGCGTTGAAGTGCTGCTTTATAACAAAAGTGCCTCTTCACATCTTCCATCGTTTGAAGTTCATATGGAGTGAAGAAAATAAGTTGTGTGTTTCGTTTTCTTTTTTTTTTTAATTTATAGTATGGAGGATCAAATGTACTAAGGAAGAGAGGGCATGCTTTAATTTAAAATGATTTTTATTTCTTGCTATGCAAGTGAAAGTGAGGTTATTATTGGTTTTTGTGCTCAATCATTACTTCTTACACAAGTGTGTAAACTTCTTCCTCATTACTTTAACCATGTTTTTCCATATGGGAAACTTGTTTAGAAAGTGTTAATTACCTTTATTGTTACATCAATTTTGCATTTTTATCAGCACTGTGTCTACAATGTGAGTGTCTGATTTGAGGGATTTTTTGGTTTAATTTCCGTGTCCAACCCACCACTTTTCAACATTTCTGAGGAAAGCATTTGATTGAGGTTTTTCCTCTTCAGTTTTGTTCTTCAATTTCAATTTTCATGCGAGTCGCTCGTGTATGTTTCACAACCTTTTGACCTATTCAGCATGGGGTGATTTTAAAAATCATTTTATCTTTTGAGTGACCATCTTGAGTTCAGCGTTTTGCTTGTTTTTAATTTTGTGCATTGTGAAGCCATGTTATGCTGTATAGGAAAAAAAATGTCCACTTATATTTTTTTTGTTATTCAACTATGATTGAAGTAGCCTACTAACAAATTTAGTGACTTTATTATGAAGAGGGAATTTAAGAGGGACATGTACATTGTATTAAAGTCATGGTCAACATTTATTGTGGGATAATTTATGGATGCATGTAAAGAATGTCTTTATAAATTGTAACGAAGTCTGGATGTAATTGCACTACTGTAGAAATTGTCCACAGCGGCCACCCATTGTCAAGGAAAGATGTGGTTCTCTTAGACAGGTGGAAGTCTTGGACAGTGTCATTGTAATGTTATGAAACAACGCAAGAGGGGAAATGGGAAGTGGTTGTTTGCACGGAAGTGATTGTTTTGGACAGGGTGGTTGTTAGTGTCAGAGCAGGTTGAACTGTATTGTTTTGAAAGGATGGAGGAGTTGAAAGAAAAGGCAGAGCTAAGACTGAGAGAGTGGCATTTTCATGTTTAGACAGAGATGAGTTTAAAATATAGGGAAAATTTTGTCGTCATGTCAGCTTTTGTCTCTTTGAAGATAACATTTCAAATTCAAAAGCCTTTTGGGGTTTCAGTTCAACGTGTTTTGAAGTATTTCTATGGAGAAAGACATTCCATTCACTTGGGCACATTCTTACATTGCCAGTCTGCTGTCATTTTTCAGCATGACTGCTCTTTTGTTTGTTGAGATGTGTGTGCATGAATTTTATTGCATACTTTGTGTGGATAAAATCAAAATCTAGCCGAAGAAAGCGTGTGACTACCTCTCCTCATTCACCATAAACCCTGTGTGTTCTTGCAAATGAAAAATCCATTTTGCTAAGTCATAATTATGTGGTAGAAAGTTTTAGTGCGTGTATTTTTATATATGGGTCAAGCTGATTGTTCGAGATTGAGTTCAGCTCTTAGGAAAAAATTCTTAGGTTTTCATTTCAGGAGCAAGGCACTCCACTCTTGATCTTATTCTATAACAAATCCAAAATCCAGAATGCCAGGAAAGTTGAGTGAGTGCCCACCCGTGATTGTTGTGATAGAGAATATATGATTCATGTGATGTAAGCTGTTGTGTGTTGAATACATTTTTCCAAATCCATTGAAATGGTTCAGGAATTACCTGTTGTGTTGTTGTAGGTGAAGACAGCGTTTGTTTGAATCAAGATAGGGTACGTACATATATATATATATATATTGGTTTTTAAAAGTTATTATGCCAGGGTCCTTTTAAAGACTCAAATGCTGTTCAGTTGTGACGAATAAGCAGCGGTGTAAATAAGTTGTCATTTTATATAATTTTCAGAGTGAATTTTAAAACCCATGTCTGATGAGACATTTTTGGGGAATTATTTTTTGTAATGGTCAAGCGTACACAGAACCTTATACTATACTACATACTACAGACACATGACATTTAGAGGGAATAATTAACAAAATGTCAAAGGGCCTTTTATTTGTGTATTCTTTGATTAGTGAGATCTGTACATGTACTTACTGAAAATTTAAAAAATGTAGTGTTCTTTCTAAGAAAAAGCCCCAATACAATTGGATGCACAACATCAGGAAGCCGATTGGTTCATTATATCTTACTTTACTACCTTATAGATTTACCTGTGCATTTATTTGTGGCTTATAAAGTAACTCATCCTTTCTGCAGGGCTTCTTTCTCTGTGTTAATGTGCTGGCAGTCATACTACTAGAAAAATATGATTGCATGAACTTTGAATTTTATTTTGTGACACCTAATAGTAATAATACTTGAGGGTCAGTGTGATATGGGTTTAAGTATTATTTGCATTTGTCACAATTTCTGTTTCGATCAATATTTTAGTTTTGGAAAACTAATTGTACCATTACCCAGTGTGTTGATTTTCATAGCAGTTCTCCAAGACCCTGTTATGGTGGCTGAACTTTTTTTTTTCAAAATCTCTTTTTTCATTGTTTTTGTGTCAGTAAAAAAATGTTATGAAAATGTGTAGATATCTAGATTTAAAATAGAGCAACATTTGCAGAGATTAAGGTGACAACTTTTAAGAATTCTTAAAGTAGTAAAAGTTCAAGTTCAAAGGCACATTTAGAGACATTTCTGTGGTCTTCAGTTGAATGTAACTCATAACATATGCATTCATTTTTGCAGTTTGTTGAAAGTGAAATTTGGAAACGTTTTATTTCAGTTTTATCACCATGAAATGGTTGGTTCATAAATTTGCCATATATTTTTTTACAAATTGTGGTATGTTCTTTGTGAGAAAGGTTTTTGAGTCATATCTACATGACTATGTGTATGTAATTTATCATTTATTGTCAGTATGACAATGATGTGTGTCTGTGCCAAACTGTTTCAAATTCGTGTATATAAAAGTATGATTTATTTTGTTCCATGAAATTGAATTGAAAATATACTTGTTCGTATGTGGAATGCTTTTTGATAGCAATTTTCAAGTTTCAGTCTCTGCTTTTATTTTTGAGTATCATTGACCAC
The DNA here is from genome assembly GCF_000002075.1 of Aplysia californica. Taxonomy (NCBI): domain Eukaryota; kingdom Metazoa; phylum Mollusca; class Gastropoda; order Aplysiida; family Aplysiidae; genus Aplysia; species Aplysia californica. The sequence goes on from NW_004797816.1 coordinate 264,480, forward strand.
TGAAAAGGTTGTTTTAAAAATGTTACAAACTTCAAAAGACGCGGCATGTTTCCATTTGGTTAATATGGGCAGTGCCATAAACGTCTGCGTGCTCTTGCTTTGAGTTAAGTGCACTGTCATACCCAGCAATATAATTTCAACCATCGTGTACTGACTACAGTTGAAGTTCATGTAGTATAATAATTTCAATTTCAACCGTTGCATTGTGACCGCAATTGAAGTTCATGTAGTGTTATTTCAGTTTCAACCTCTGCATCCTAACACTGAATGCTAGTCTGATACATTTAGGGTGCAATAGAAATATTTTCCAAACTTTTATGTTTTCTCAAAAAGAAATTTTCCAACTATCAACTTTGTAACTTAATAATCCCCAAAAATCATTTGACCAATTTTCAACCTTTTCTACACATTTAATATGCATGGTCAGTCAGAAGACGCACCTAAAAAAAAATCAAGTCATACTTAATCAGATTTGCAGACTGCAACTGCATGTTTTAAGACTTCTTTGGTTTCATTTTGATTTCAATCTGTAAATAAAGAGACTAGCAAAAGGTTAACGTACGGTTGAAATGATTGTGGGATGAAATATCAATAAAATTTATTAATTTGGTAGTCTTTCTCTTGAGCGCCCATGGTATGTTCTTTTTTTCTTCTTTGTAAGTGATGTATGGCTCTCGCAACTTCATAGGGTCATATGAGTGCGCATGTATATCTTTTGGTGTTATGAGCATGACACGTAATTTCAAAGGCATTTTTTGGGGGGGGTTCTCATGGTGTAGAGGTACGGTGTTTGCTTCTTCTCCTTCAATAAGTCCCGCATTCTTCCCCGACAGTGACAGAAAATGTTCTTCTTTGAAATGTTCTCCTTTCACCACCTTTCCTGCCTTCTAATTATTTTATGTCATCTGCTTTCCTCTCCACTTTCTGTACCCCCTCCTCTGGGCTCTTGACTCTCTCTACTGCTACTCCTGGCTCCTCCTTACTGCTGCCTTTCAACCATACCTCTGATCTTAGGGTAGGTAGGCCCTAAGATCTAACATAACCTTTTCTCGGATATGGGCGAAAAAAAATTTGGAGGTCCCGTGTGCAAGTTGTGCAGTTTAAAAATCCCTTGGTGGTCCTAAAATCGATAACATTAACAGTAGGCTTCAGCTGCCACCCAGGCAAAATTCAAAATTAATTCCTACCGCTACCAAACTCAAAATGCTGTGTCCCATGCGCGTATTTGACCTTATGCAGTTTCGATCAACATAGAACACTTACCTAACCAAAAACAAAAAAGGCAGTTTTTACCTGCTTGTTGATACAGTGAAACTTAGATACAACAAACTTGAATACCACAAAAACTCAGATTCAACAAAAGGAGACAGATTCCCTGGGAAGGGGGGGGGGGGGGTGTGGGTTTTTTTTTAATTCATTAAAGTCAACAAAATAACTCAGGATTCAATAAGCACTTCAATGAGTAAACTCCGATTCAATGAAATCTCTCCTGGCAAAGAGCTCCCACTAATGAGGCTTTGTGCATTTTTCTCCTGCAGCTTACTATTTACATTGTACTTAGTTGGAGAATAGGCATCAGTGTAGGTGGCACAATGCCATGCTGCTCATTCCTCCTCTCCAGGATCCATGAAAGGGTCTGCTTGCTGATCGTGCCAGCTATCAGCTGGTTGGATATTCTTCTAGCTTTTCCATGCAGGTTTGCTGTCTCTCCCCGACCCTCTAGAGACATGAGCTTCCCTTGGTTTTTCCATTGTGTGTGATGTCGTGCCTTCATCCTCTCTTTGGTCGTTGAATAATGCTGTCAATGCTGCCACGACTGTTGGTGGATCTAATTGCATGGTGCCGCCAATCTCAGCTTAACTACTCTATTCCAAGTCCAAGGGACCATAGATCGCACATACACTGTGGATCATTTCATGTCTTACCCTAATCTGTTGCATACATCTTATGCTACCGATCACAAGCCTTCTTTCACACCAACACAATATGTGCTTTGCTGACAAGCCCTCAAGAAATTACATGTATGGCGGCTTGTGCCAGAATCGGGAGAGGTCGGATGGAAATTGAGCAGACTTGTGGCTGTAGTGATACTGCGTGTGTCTAGGAGAAGGGCCTAGGAACAACTAGTGTTTTAGCTGTGGAATGTCAGCAGAGACTCAGACACTTCACAATCATACCTCCCCTCCCTGGCTACTGCACTATGATAGGCTAGCTTAGACATAGAATATATGTATAATGCAACTACATGTATGTAATGAATTGCGTGCTAGTCTGAGGATCAAACAGTGCCGTATGCTAGACCCTATACTGCAATGCAGCTTGATGGTCAAATTGCTATGAACCCTCAGATTCAGCTAAATTGAAGGTCAGGCCCAACAACTTTATTAATGTATTTGAGTTTCATTGTACTTGTTCTAAGGTTTTAAGACTAAGAATCTACACATATGTCTTTTGCCCATTACATCAAGTTTTATCAATTCTCTGGCCAACTACCCCCCCCCCCCCCCCCAAAAAAAAATCCTTATTTTTAATCCCGTATACAGAATAAGAATGAAGTTGGCATTCACATACACTCTCCTTCAATTATTTTATCCAGCACCTAAATAATCTGCGGTTCATAGAACCAGTTTTGTTTGAAAAATCAACAAATTTTGGACCATTTTAATCCTAGAAATTAGAAAATGAAAATAAATAAATGCATGCATCGCAATAAATACAGAAAAAAAGTGCTCACTCTTTTTTCAACATTCAAAGGTCCTGGAGAAATACATGTACAAAACTAGGCAACCTATTACATCTAAAATTTAGCGTTGCCCCTTTCCATTTCCACCCCTTCACTTTTCAGTTCTGGAGGTAGTTGCTATGCTACATACACAAAAACCAGTTCCTTCGAGTTTTGAGGCATATACACATGTATACATGTAGGCTACATAATATCTGCGGTCTCCTGCCCTGAGGTTGAGTGGAGGAACACTGAGAGTGGAATGTGTCAAAAGATTTGCTCACGGCTGTGGTTTCTTTTTGTTTTAGTAAACCTTTTATTGTACAGCACTTGCAACACAATTAGGCTATACAAGTTCCAAAGATAAGAGGTATTACAAGAGAGTAACTGTAACAAACACAAAAAAGGAGGAGACAGATATTTGATCATAAAGGAGCACACCACACCAGAGCACCCACCAACCACCTGCTGTGGTTTCTTTACATGGCACAGCAGTTACAACGTCAAGTTACAAGGATGGGTGGTTGGCAGATGCTCTTGTGTAATTAACTTCTTTCCTGTTCTATCAGACATCTATTCTATCGTCCTTATCTTTCCTCCTTTTGTCTGTTTTTTACACGCTAGTACATTTGTAACACCTCTACTCTGTGGCACTTATACTTAAAATGAATGACCTGGCCTCTCTTGGGTAGCGGATGAGGCAGTCCAGCCTCCCTGAATCTTCCCCAGAGAGATGTCACCGCCGGACCTCCGTAACGGGGCATCTCTGCAACCACAGTGTTCCAAATCTTGGGGCTTCTCGCTGCACAATGGACAGATCTGATAGTTTGTCTGTTCTGTTTGTACTATTTGTAATAATAGTAGTAGGCCCGAAGCCCAGAGAAGTGACCAGTTCTTAATTTTGCTAGTAGTAGTAGTAGTAGTAGTAGTGACCTGATTGTGTTGCAAGTCATGTACAACGGTTACTAATTTACGGTACCAAAATACAATGTCAAACGGAAAAGCACAAGACCAGGTTTATATGGACCTTCTTGAGTGCTGACCTGGACCACCACATATAAAGACTTTTTAATTTTGACATCCAGCGCTGAATCCTCTCAATAGCAGATTTGAGAAACAGCACACGAGACTTCCCAAAGGAAGGACAACGACCACGTGCTCGAGGTCAAGGCCTGGGTATTGGAGGAAGTTGGCTGTGGCCTAGCCTGGAGAGGGATGGGCGCCGCCAGGCTTCACCAGCCCAAGACTCGCTGCATGATAGGATACCATACCGGATCGGTTGTTCTTTTGCAAAATGGACAGGGAAATCCTTCATCCAAACTCGGGTGCTCACTTTTTAAAAAATAATTTTTTTTTAAAGTGAAAAGTGGAGGCACCTGACAAGGCTCTCTGTTATTACATGTACGGCGCCCCTACGATCCTTGTGGATTATGGGATCAGGGACTGGAAAGCCAAAAAATTACCTACCTTGTAGTCCCAAACCCTTGAATAAAGGCAAATTTGGAATCCAAGGAATAGCTTGCCCTGCAAAAACATGCAACCCAAGCTGAAGCATCTTATTCTTAAGCCCCGGTTACACACAACGATAAATTGTATCAGATTCGTCGTATGCGAGAACTGTCCGTTTTATCGAACTGTGTTGTCTGTTTACCCGTTCCAGTCTATTGTCCAGTTTTCTTTCGACCGAGGAGATTCCACGTCGTAAGTCCACCATGTTTCTTTGTGACGACATCGATTTGCCTGCACTCTGTGTGAAGGTTTCGAGCCCGGGACCTAATGAATGACTGAAGAACGAACACTGTATCTCTAGATTCCGAATATGAAATCAGTTTTCAGATGCGATGATTTTATTTTTTTAATTTTGCGACCCAAGTTTAAGTTTAATCCTGCGCGGCGGCAAGTTTCAAAGTGACTCTATGTCACAGCACGTCTCCTCCTAATCTGAACGTGATCGCGCAAAAAATATCAAGCAGCGCTTGATTTCTCGACCGAGTCTCCAAGCCACGGTCCAAATTTTGTACAATTTTTGGTCACACCTAAAGATTTATCGTATGATTGCTAGATCGCCCAGTTTTTGTACAGTTTATCATTAGGCCCCTGCGTGTAACTGGGCCATTAGTCACAGTGGACAATTTTTCTGCAACAACAAACGTTCATCTCCTCTAAACGTTGGTGTCCAGCATCTGTGGTATAACATAACGTCTAGGCGCTTCGTTGTCGCACGTAAGGAGATCCGAGTTTGTTTCCGGAGTGGAGCATTTTTTAGCGAGTATCTCGGTCTTTCTGCTGGGATGTTGTATCTCTCTTAGTCTTAGCCCGAGTTGGCCCTGACAGACAGGGTCGGAAGCCCGCCTCCTACATGATCTAAGTTGTGTCAATGGGGATGTAAAATACGCTGGTTATTATGAGGTCTACAGACTTAAACATAAGTTAAAGGACCACCTTGACAGTCAGCCCTAATATTGTTTTTTTAATCTGAAAAAAAGACAGCAAGAAATATTTTAAAATTGTTTGCTCTGAAAATATTAATGGGTTAACAATGCGTACTGCAACGCTTCCTAAAGGGGCAAAATGACCACGTGCAGTACGGGAATCCTCGGGGAATTTTAGCCAAATGTGCTGCTTTTATCGACTTGTGTGCAACACAAAGGACATTCCTCGGCTGGTGCACGTGATAAAATGAAGTATGGTCTTGAACTGTGTTCACTTTGGTGGCAATAAGCCGCCGTTTGCGCAAAATTCAGTATCGCATCAACATGCCACCAAGACGAAAGCTGAGAGACTTTGATCGTGCGAGGGCTATGGCATGGCTGCATGATGGAGTTGGACCCAGAGAAGTTGCCAGAAGGCTTGCAGTTGCGGTGTCACATTCTGTCATTGTCCTCCTGAAGCAGCGCCATCAAGCCACTGAATCAGCCCAAGACCGCCCACGTGCAGGTCGACCCAAGAAGACCACTCAGAGAGAGGACCAATATGTCCGCATGCAGGCCCTGCGAAAGCCAACAGCATCAGGCATCGTCTGCGTGCTGCTACCAACACGGCGGTGAGCTCCCAGGCCAGTCGACATCCTCTAGAAGCTGCCAACATCCGTGCCAGGCGTCCAATCAAGAAACCATTGTCATTGAGAATGGACGTGTGCGTGGGTGGCGACGTCCACATCAGGCAAGCAGGGATCACAAGAATGCCATGACCAGCAAACAGTCCCGACTTCAACCCCATTGAGAATGTGTGGGGTAAACTTGGCCGGAGAGTCTAGCAGTAGCGGCCGCCACAAGCTAACCGACAAGAGCTGCAACAGATCCTGCAGCAGAAGTGGGCAAACCTTCCCCAGGCCTTCATTGCCACCACCATCAACACCATGTGGCGACGCTGCCTTGATTGCAGCTCTTGTCGGTTAGCTGATGGTGGCCGGTACTGTTGGACTTTCCGGCCAAGTTCACCCCACATATTCTCAATGGGGTTGAAGTCGGGACTGTTTGCTGGCCATGGCATTCTTGTGATCCCTGCTTGCCTGATGTGGACGTCGCCACCCACGCACACGTCCATCTTTTGGGCTGACCATGAATCATTAAAATTAAAAGGTATAAAAACCAAGAAGCCATTATTGTGCGAGACCAATAAGAACTGCTTTCTTTCACTGAACTTTCAGGTGCCTGTACAGTGGAACTCGGATTCAACGAAGTCGCCAGGCCTGACCTAAAATCTCGTTGAATCCAAGTGTTCGTTATATAGCAAACATGAGGTTTTGTGTAGATAATTACAGGCACTGAGCAAGTAATGTATAAAGAGAAGTCACAAATAGTGCCTGAAATGCCGGCAAAAAAAAAAGACAGATTCGTTCAAATGCATTCCTGTGTCATCTCGATTGTTTACCACAAAGTTGTGTTGCTGTGTAGATCCTAGCATAACGGCAACTTTTGATTTCATAGACAAGCGCACAATTCATTACGAAGATCTATGTCAAGACTAGTTTATCATTATAATAATGATCAGTTGCCGAGGAGAAAAAAAGACTTGACGCGTTTGTATCTGCGACGTTCAACGCCCGGATCGCTAGTGCGCCCCCTCCCTCCCCGACACACACACACAGTCACATGTGTGCAGGCCGCCCATCCGACTCCGACACACGCCAGAGTAGACACGTGCGCGAGCCAACAACGTATGTGTTGGTATGAAAAAAAAGGCCGCTGATTGGTCGCATGCAATCGGCTAAGTGAATAATGGTTCACGATGCAGTTGCAATGGATGGTTTCTGGGAATAGATGAAGTTCGTTCTGGGAGAAAAATGAGCGAAGCCACGTCTGCGGGGGCAGTTCACCCTGGAAGCGACCTCGCTGATTTAAGTGCTCGTTGAATCCGGGTTATTTTTATTTATTTTAAAGAAGAAAAAAAAACCCAGGGAATCTATCTCATCTCGTTGAATCCGAGCTCGTTAAATCCGAGTTCCACTGTACCTATGTATGCATTGCCAACACACTGGTGTAGTATCAGATCGTGGACATTTTCTTTTTCTGACAAGTGTGCACTGTGGGGATTGTAAAAGAAAGGTGTGCTGTTCAAAAATGGATACATTATTCATTATAAAACTAGACAGTGAAAGTGACATGCAAGTCCGTTGTGCCGAAAAAAAACCCACTGGTTTTGTGTGTATCTGTAAAGCAGGCTATACTATTTGAGTGTGACGTGAGGGTTGCTGACAAAATTACTTGTCAAAATTCGTGAAAAGAGATATCGTGTAGTGTTCGTGTGTATTTTTTCCCCTCCTGCCCCAGAACATCTATGAATAGAGGGGGAGAGATTTTTCTAACTGGTCTTCTGGTGTCAGGGCCCAACAGTTTATTGATTTTTGGAGGACTGATTAGTCCAGGAACTGAACATAGCAAGAGCTGAACCAAGATAGGCATGCATACTGGTTGTTGAAGACCTAGCGAAATTGAATGACGGACTGGGTGGTTTGCTCACGATCTCTGAGTCGGTCTGAAAAATATTTATCGCCCTTATCTATCTCTCCTCCATTTCTTTGTATGCTACTCTCTTTACTCTCTAGTAAAACCTCTAATCTTCATCACTTGTACGACCTATTTGTGTTGAAAGTGCCATAAAACTTAAATTTTTAAAAACCGAAAACAAACAAAACCAAGGCATGCCAGACTTGACAGATTCAAGGGAGTGAGTTTCACTGTACCATAGACAAGAAATTTTTTTTTTTTAAAGCAATAAAATAACATATAAATCTACACATTCATTCAGATTCATACAAGACTTGACCAAAATACTGTACAAAATGTTTATTTTCAATTTTCAACATGTCTGATCTTCATAAAAATGTTGAAGTCCATCACAGTGCAGACAATGCAGACGTCATCGCATCTGACAATTTTCCAGCTAATGCATCTGTGAAAGAAGAAAAGCAGAGTAGAGTTGACAACCATTCTCAAAGGTTCTCAATATTTTTGCAAACTGTTGTAACATTGAATATGAAAAAGTGCTGAATTTGTGACCTTAAGAGAGGGAGAAATATCTTTGAAATTTTATTTAACTTCCCACACACAAATTCAAATTCACCTTTTAACTCACCCAGGACGCGTGCCGTGGCTGCGGGACAAGTATATTGACGCTACCAGCGAAAAACAACGGGTAAATCACGCAACATATGCGAGAAGTGGCCTCAGAATAACGCAGTCACCACTCTTACACCATTAGCTGCAATCTAAGTTTTGATAGGAAGCGAACCAAACTTTTGGTAAATAAAAAAACTACGACCACCCCAGAACAACGAAAATAGCAATTCCTCTTCAGTGAAACTGAACATGAATGCACATCGAAAACGAAAGTGTAAGCGTAAGAACAGACGAAACGACTTCGAAATTTTTGATGACGCAGACTCTGATATATCAGATACTGAATATGACTCTGATGGGGATCCACAATTTGTGGTAAAACAACGAAATAAGGATAGATTGACTAGATCTAGTGATAGTGAGTCAACTGACGACAGTTATGTTTCAGACCATGACCAACCAGATCCATCCAAAAGGAAGATCTGCTACTAAAAGTAAAGACAAATGTACTGAAATTGAAGAAGTTTTAGATCTACAAGATGTTACAATAGCAAGTGTTGCAGCTGGGGATGGTTGTGATGATGACACGGCTGTATTTCATTTATTTTTTGCATGTATATAATGTCTCCAAAATTTATGCGCAAGATAAAATTTTATCAAAATCTACATGGGTGTATTTAAAAAACTAATAAAGATAATGACTTCACTTTTATTTTTGTTGGAAACCTTGTCATTTCAGTAAAAACATATCCAAAGGAGAAAGTGATAGCTTTATTAGTTTTTGAGATACAGCTTATCAAAATATGCCCCGAAATGCCCGTCTTGAGAGGTTGTGCTCCGAAATTTCCGTCAGTCTCCAGTGAGTTAAAATACAAGTAGTAGACCTGCATGTGAGCCTCAACCAGATTGTCTGAAAATTTTGTGCAACCCCCCCCCCCCCTAACTTTAGAGCTTTTAAATTGTGGGTGTCATAAAAGGAAGGATTTCCGAGTAACGAGCGACCACCCGAACAAACACAATAAAGAAAAGACCTAACCCTAACCAAAACCCTATCGGCCTACCCCTAGGCCTAACCCAAAAAAGAACCTGCAACTGCTCTCATGTAAAAAGGCCAGCACAAGTCAAAAAAAAAAAAAAAGGAAAGAAATAAGCACACTCCAAAACAAACAAGGAGCATTTATAATTTATAATAAAAATAATATGGCCTATATTGTTTGATTTACAATAGAATTGGATAAAGATCTATGAATCCTCAATATAGATCTCAGTGATCTAAATAAATCTAGATCTAGATCTAGTAGAACAAGTGAATAGGAATAGATCTAGAATCTAGGCCTTGAACGAGAAATCCGCATCCGCATCCGATTCCGAAGAGAGGGACTCAGCTGAGTCTAGGGGGCTAGATGATCTAGATCTAGATTAGATCTTTATTTTAAGTAAATAATTCACGCACCTGATAAAATGCGTTTTACCAACATTAATATTACAGCACAACCTATAATATGGTTTGACCCAATAGAATTGGAATATGAATCCTCCATTGAGGTCTATAATGATCTATATATAAATCTCGATCTAGAGTAGAACAAGCGAGTCGGACTTGAAAGAAGCCACATGATCTGAACAATCAGTAAACAAACGAAATTCAAAATGGCCGCTCGAGCAAGAAACTGAAAGAAGATACTTTAAGTCGTCGTACTTTTTCGTATTCGTATTTCTACTCAGGTTCCGACAATTATGTTGGAAACGCCGACGTCGGCAGCCGGCGGTGTGCGCGTCGGCAGCCGACACGAAAACGAAAGTGCCGACAAAGCCGACGGGAGAAAAAGGGGTCGCTGGCACACGGCCAGGCCTCGCACTTCGAACATTGACTAATACAGGTGGGCCTAGCGATAGCATCGGCTGGTTCGCGGGTCAGGGTCGCGATTGTCCGATTTCAGACGATTGTCGGCAAACATGCAGGTCTAAAGTAGAGGTAAACAAATTTTTGATGGGGGGGGGGGGGGGGGCGGCGGCGCCGCCAACAAAGGTGGACAATCTAAATCATATATATCCTCCGATCTTTAGTAGGATAAGAGGAACCAAAACAAAATCATCACACTATGACATTCTCTAGAAAATAAACAATACAAGCACAATGCAGGCAGTCACCAAAATATCCGCCACTTCAAATTCTGCACTCTTACCAGCTTTCTTTTTCTTCTTTTTTGTTTTTCTGTCCAAAATTTTCTTGTCTTTCTTGGTGATGAGGCCTCCGACAGTTTTGAGAGAGTTCCTCTCTTTCAAGTTTCTGTGTCGGAAGTCAATCTGGGCAGTTGGGGCTTTCTTTTCAAGTCCTGGCTTCTTCCTGGCACTAGGGACCACACTCACACCTTTCAGCTGAAAGCAGAAGGGTTTTAAACTTTCAGATTTTCATCTCAAACAGTGAATCAAATGTCAAAGATTCTGTCAGATAAAAAACTGAGAATTGAAGTGAGTACTATGATGCAAACCATCCCATTCGACTAGGGCTACGGGTCAAATTTGGTATTAAAACTTAAAAAATGAAAGGTACGTCCTACATTCATAGGTAGAAAAGCTTTTAAAACATGGGAAGTGAGTGCTTTGTTTTGTTTTTAGTAAATTTTATGGCACTCGCAACTGCATAAGGTCATATGAGCGCGCGGGACACGTTAAACATTTTCAGTTGATAGGAAATTTTTTATTTTGTGCGGGTAGCAGCCGAAGTCTACTCTTATAGATCTTTTACCACCACAGGGTCTTTAACGAGCCGAACTTACACATGGGATGCGCAGAAAATGGTGAGGAAAGCAGAGACAGAACGTTGTTAGAGAGCAGTGAAGGAGGTTAAAGGAGAACACTTTAAAGAAGAAAATTTTCCGTCCCTGTCAGGTATCAAACCCAGGACCTATTGAATGAGAGGCGAACACCATAACCTCTAGACCCGGAGAGCCCCCTGGTAGTGAGTGCATCTAGCTTTTTCATTTCATTTGTACTTAAGAAATACTGATCTCGTTTGGAAGCATCCTGAGATATCTTTTATGTCATGGATATATACTTAAGCTGCTGGTATCAAAATGTGAGTCAGCTAAGTACAAAAATTATTTTAAAAATAAAACTAGAGTTAGAAAAGAGGGTGGGAAAAAGAGTATTTGAAGGAATGACACAATGAAAGAAGCAACTATCAGTGAAGACAAGTTTCTCAAAATCTGACAACCCCCCCCCCCCCCCTATGTCACAAAGTCAGAGACTGACAGGATCCATCCCCCCCCCCCCCCCCCCCAAACTCTGTTAGCAATACCTCATCAGCATCTATTGAGTCATCCTCCATTACTTCATCATCAGCATTTTCTTCATCATCTTCATCAGAGCCATCTCCCATGTCATCCTCATCAACAACATCATCCTCCTTGTCGAGATCCTTCTCTTGGAGCACAGCTGTTAGAGGAGACATGCCCGGGACTAGCATGTGTTGGGCCCCAGCTGCGGGCAGGTCTGGAAAAATAAAAGAAAAAAGAAAAGAATGTAAGCAGACAAAAACCACAGAAGCGTCACCCTTATCATTTTGCTCTCACTGCCCATTTGTTACCACTTCTTTACTCACGAGTACATTTTACTTGATTACTATACTTTTGCAGCAATCTGTACTGTTTGGGAAGGGAGTGTAAAACCACATGCAAACGATTGACCTGTGGGGTCAGAGATTTACACCAAAAAAATTATCACAGCTCTGAACAATTTTAACCAAAATCACCATCTCCTTACCAAACTCATTGCAATTCTGCATACAGTATAATCCGCTTATAAATATCAACATGCTCCACGAAGTAATGTCGATATATAAAATATAAAGCCAAAGAGGAAAAAACAAGGGAAAGTCAGCGGTAAATAGACAACACTACTTTTTAAGCTGGTTGCTTCCCTTGATTCTTACATTACATAGTGAAACTAACAAGAGGCAGAGGGGTGGGGCAGGAGTTGGAGTTACAGCACCAAAGACCGAGCAATGCGAGGCGCACACGACACACCAGCGCAAACTTTGTGGTAGCATCCTTGTAAGGCCTGTTTATGACCGCTTGCTGGGGAAAATGGAAAGGCAAGGCACTGACTTGCTGACCAGGGCACTTGCCAGCGACAGACTGAGAATGGAATGGGGAAGGGAAGTGAGCGATTGGTAGTGGGGATAGGGAGGCGATGCCCAGCACGCGAGACGCTCAAGTCTGTGAGGCACTGTACTGTGTCGGAGACTACACCACCATGTAGGCCTACATGATCTACTAAAGCCTGACGTTATCAGAGATGCCAACCACAGAAAACCGAAATGAGTATTGGGAAATATGAAAATGTGTATTTTCAGGGGAAAATGTGTATTCCCCACGACCGATCAACTAGTAATAGTAAAACTTACTAGCTCACCAGCTCGAAAAAGGGAGCACACACGAGAACAATATATATGTATGCAGTCAACAACATGCCAGTGTTCAATGTCGTACAGGGGTCTTGTTTGACTTAAGTATTTCAATCTATTATATATTTTCCTCTAATTATTACATAAAAAATAAATCCTGCTTTGAGAGTTCGGAAGGGTCTAGAACAAGAATTTCGACTATCAAGAACCAGTCTGGGTGTCATGATTCATTTATGAACTGAAAGACTCAAATTATTGCTCAAACTCAGAGAACAGCAATAACTTGAAAGGCTCAAGTAGACCTGTGCACTGTGAGAGTTGTAACAACTGTGGGAGGACCAGATGCAGTGACACCGAAAACCTGCCAGTCTTGAACAGAAAGCTACAACATACACCGTAGGTATAATTTACTATCACCCATCCAAGTAGATGTAGGTATAATTTACTATCACCCATCCAAGTAGGTATAATTACTTCCACCCATCAAATGAAACGCGAACACTTTATTTCAATAACACAGACTTGCAAAGTATGAGGGGGTCCCGATTCCGCACACGGCCTGCACCAACGCACGCTTAGCAGAAAGCTCTAAAAGCTCTAATCAAAGTTCTGAAATGCGCTTCCAAGTTTTTGTCCTCTGGTGTTGCCTTAAACCCCCCCTATCTTAAACCCAAAAAAAATCAATAATCTCCTCCCCTATTCTGTAGTCATATATTTCGCAGCGTCCGTTACTCCCACCAAAGACGGTCTTTACTCACACGATGCCGCATTTTTTTAATGATGCGAATGCGAGCAGGTTCAGTGACCGGTCACGATGGCGAGCCAGACAATCTAAAAATTTGACGACGCTTGTATTTTCTTCTTTTTTTTTCCCCCTTTCTACAAGCGACAGCCAAAGCGACGAGTCCGAGTGTTTATTACATTTTATTTGCACGGCGACATTGCGTTTATACTACACAACCTGCATGCCACGCGTTATCAGACAACTGCTGGCAAACTTCTTGGTGGTAGCGAAAGCAGATCTTGATTTTCCCGATCGAGCCTCGGTGTCACGTGTCACATACGCTTCCGCCTGCCGCCATAGCTGCCTATACGCGTGAAAGTGAAACGTACTCCCCGGACGGGATAAGCTGAACGAATATAATATCACAATGGCGACCGGCAAAAATGAACCTACTGACCTTATCGGACTTGGTTTTCAAATATTCCAGTTCTGCGATACTGATACTATTTTTAAAGATGGGACTTGAGATAATTAGGTTTACTCGCCCAAGCTGAATCTTGTATTTTTCGCATTCCAGGATGCGTGGATGCGTATTTTTTCATGAAAAGTCGTATTCGCGTATTTTCGGCAAAAAATCGTACTAAAATACGTAAAATCGTACTGGTTGGCATCTCTGCGTTATGTGCCAAATAGGTTACTTGGCGGGAATGCAGACTTAATGAAGAACTAATGCGTTGACCGTAAGTGTGCCCCCCCCCCCACCTAATTTAAGTTCGTAGGCTTCGCCGGGTACCCAGGAAGCATGTCGATACAGCAGAATGGGCCGAAAAAAGTCTATATAAGAGGAATTGTTTAGTGAAGATATTGAGGCAAAAATTTCGTAATCGGAAAATATGTCGACATGTCAAAATGTCGATACATCGGCTGTCGATGTAAGTGGATTATACTGTATGCACAGATTTGTACCAGAAAAAGAGAGATAGGGGTAGGGTTTAGAGGAAGATGAGGATACTTGCACTAATAATAGTTCCTCCATCGGGAACTGATGATGACCTTTAACGTCCAAGGAGGAAGGGACATTTTAGACCTAACATGGTAAGGAGAGTAAAGTAAATAATAATAAGCAGCTTGTAATGATTGAAAATGCCACAGCTCACCCACCACACATAGCAACGCCTTACCCTTCACTTCTTAAGACTGCAAAACGACCACATACATAACCACCTACATGTAGATTTGAGCTAACTTGCACACATATGTTCTAGTTAGCAACAAAGTGACAATGATGGTTCTGGGTTTAGTCTTGAAATGGATATAATACAGCAATAAACATCCACTGACCTTTCATCATCTTTGCCTCGTCTTCAGCAATCTCATTAATGTCAAACTCCTTGGCAAAACCGGACACAATCTTTGCCTCTATATGAACTGATGAGTCTTTTGCATCTGTTTTTTCTGGGGGTGCTGTATAATATGTAATCTTTCCACTGAAAAAAAAAAAAAGCCAAATACATCAGGAAAGTGGGAAAAAATAACAGACATTTAGGATTATCACGAATAATGAGCTCTTCTCTGAATGAAAACAGCTTACAAATTTCATTACATATACATTGCGAAATTTGCACATAATAACGAAAAGATTTCTGCATCCCACAGATTTCGCTGTGTAGATACTAGACTGTATATGGATCCTGACAGTATCTGACTTTTTGACATAGATCTAGTTCACTGACTACCTAGTGAGCACGCCTGGTTCTCTCAGTATAAATTTTTCAAAGTACAGACTGGAATTTAAAATTTAAAAAAGCAGTCAGTCAATGTTGTTGGGCTTATCCCGCTTCTCTGTTTGCTCAAGGATGGTCCAGTGATCAGTTCTAGTTCTGTTTTTTTCTTCTTTCTTACCCTAAAACTCAACAACTACGTCCGGGTCCGATTCCTCATACTGACAAGGCCTAGTTCAGGAGCCACAAATATCTTTTTGATTTCTGTGACCTACTTATGAAAAAAACCAGGAGAGATTGCGGATGTGCACAAACCATCATGAAAAAAACCTGGAAGAAATCCTACCGAACTCCACAAGAGGCACCAAGGCACCATTCATTAACTCACTGAGCACCACGCCCTGATTTGCATCCAAGCCCCAAAGGACCACCCAGTTGGTTAAACAGGATATCAACAAGCTAGTTCTGTGTGGTTTGTGTATATTCACCTTTTTTAGTGCGAATAAACGAGATATTTGTCCAACGGACTGAACAACTAAAAGTAAGGAACTTTCGCAGAGTTTCTCGAAAGCAAAGCATGGCACGGCGAGGTGTCCCTAAGTTTATTAACTCTTGATAATTTTGGTTCAAATTTAAGTGACAGTAAAATATCAGATAGATAACTTCATAAATCAAAATGCATTTTTAAACTGCTGGGTTTACTTTATAGTCAATTACAATTGAACCAGCATATGCTGCGGTCACGGTTTACGGCGCGTATTTTACCAAACCGCATATGGTGCGGGAGCGGGGCTAGGTGAGTTAACATCTCACTTTGCATGTCTTACGCCCTCTATGCCCCCCACACTAACCTGTTCCAGTCCTGAAGTAATACTCGTGCGGCACGAGTCACATCAGGAACTCCACCCTTCTTCAGCTTGCCCATCCTGCGGGCCAGCAAAGTGAGAAACTCGACTGTGTCCTTGTAGTCTGGAACATTGTAGTGGAGCATCATCTGAAAAGAAAACAGAAATCGACCATGAAATCAAGGCACAAGGTGACCCTACCCAGAACAGGGGTCTTCTACTTTGTTCCCATCCTCACCTAGGATAATTCATACAATGACCTCCCCACCTACTGACTGCCTGAATGAAAGAAATAGGGCTATAGGGATACCTAACACACACACAAAATTTCGTCCTCTTACAAAGCAAAAGATTTCCGTACGTTTATTTCTTCTGTATCCACGCACATGTGTGTGAGAGTACGAGGTGCCTCAGAAAAGTTCCAGGACTGACATCATAAAACATTTATTTCAAACCCAAACTCCACACAGAGTTTTCCCTCTTCAAAGTAATCCCCTGGAATCCATGCACTTTCCCATCCTTCTCTGCCACTAATGCATGCACTCCTGAAAAGACGCCACAGCCTTTTTTATGTTGTCCGAAATCTTCAATGGGTGCCCTTGATGACCGCTATGAGTCCAAAGTTAGTGTCATGTAGATCACATTCTTTGATGTGAGGTAGTGTTGGGCAGTACTGGCGAAACCCAGGGTCAACACTTTCTCGGTACTGGGTGTCGAGAACCGCCAGTACCGGCACCGGTAGTGACACCAGTAGGTGACGTAACAGACTTCGCGTCTCGAGTCTCACACCACGATCAGCGCCGCCCGCATACCCCCCCCCCCCCCCCCCAACGTACACACGTCAGAATTGGAGAGGTGAACTGTGACGCAAAATACCTTTGAAGTTTGCCGCCACGCGGAATAAGACTCTGCATGCAGAATTTTTAAAATAATTATCGCCACTAAAAATTGATTTCATTTTCCGAATCAGCGTATAAAAATACACAAAGTGGCTGGCGTGGGACCTGATTTGATGCCATAATATTAAATTTTTTAGCAAACTTCGTTTTTGATTGTCAATTTTGAATCTGAAGTCATGTATCCAGGTCACCAGCTGCGTTGTGTGCATCTGATGTCACAGCTGCTAGGCCAAGGCCTAGGCACACAGCACACTTCCCGTGGCCCGGTTAAAAAACCGTTGATGTCGGCCTATACGTTCTTACTCTCTGCTGAACGTCTAGGTGTCGGCTCCTTCCTAGAGCCGGTACTGGAGGCCAGGTGCCGGTACTGACACCTCCTTCGGTAGAACCGGGAGTTCCGATACTCGGTACCGGTACCTGCCCATTCCTAATGTGAGGAAGGATTGTCCACTTTTGAGTTCTTGCCACAAGGCCAGACGATCACCCAACATGTGCACAAAGAGATATTGCAGTGTTTGCTTCGTTCAGTGCATGAGAAGAGGCGAGAGTTGTTATGGCAGGATGACACGTAGCTGCTTCACATGACAACGTGCCTGCTCACAATGTTCTGAGAAGAACGTTGCTGTGCTGGAGCAACCTCCCTACTCCCCGACCTGGCTCAGTGTGACATTTTTCTTCTTCCCCAAGCTCAAGGGGGTCATCAATGAGACCAGTTTATAAAAGATGTGAACGACATTTAAAAAAGCTGTGGTGATGGAACTGCACAGGTTCCCAGAAGAATCCTTCCATGAGTGCGTACCGGTATTAGATGGGCAGAGAAGGTGGGAAAGTGCATTACATTCCAGGGGGAAAACTAGTGTGACGTGTGGGTTTTAAATAAATCTTTTGTGACATCAATCCTGGAACTTTTTAGTCACACCAAGTATGCTCTTGTGCATGCATGAGCGATCACAAGCAATGTAAAAAGTTGGACTGTGAGAATACAACGCAGAGAAGTTCCTTACCTGAAATTTCTGACAACGTTTCAAAATGGCTTCCACACAAGGGACTGGATCCTGTACAGCTTCCAGCTGTAAATAAAAGCAAATACAACCTCTTATAAACATCAAAATAACTGCGCTGTGCACCTTAATTACAAATAACATTTTATAAAGGAAAAGCACGTCCTCAAGGAAAAATAATGCGTGTACTAATTTAGCAATAAGGTATTTTAAAAATAAGTATGAGACACACCAAATCTCAAGGAAAAGCTCAGAGAAACCATTCCATGTGAGCTCACAAGAAATAAGAACGAGAACATAAATGTACAACAAAAACTTGTCACTGGGGAAGGGGGGGGGGTTTATTTGCATTTTTTTTTAAAAAGGTAAATGAGTGAAATAAGATCTGGCTGTGGAACCTAATTTGACAGTCTTTTCTCCTCTAAGTGAAAATTTCTTGACCATTTTGTGAGGACCATCAGAGTGACTTTTCGAATAAAGTTAGAATTGTAATTTAAAGTTTTGCTTTGAAAAAAATCCTTACATCAAGTGAGTTTAGGTGACACACTAAAGACGTGTACAGACCTTGACAACATTCCGCAACACTGCAGCAACGTCTGAGGTGGATGTGGAGAGGACAACACCCGGACTGTCCAGCAGTTTGATGTGCTTATCCAGTTGAACACCCTGCATAGCTCTGCACCGGGGAAATCAAAATACCAGGTTGATAAAAGTTTTGTTACAACAAATGCTCTTTTCAGCACTTCAAAATCAAATCAAAAGTCACATAATCTTTTAAGAAAAACTCTTAAAGCAGCACTCATAACCTACCACAGATTCTGCCATTATTTTACAAAGAAAGTAGTATAAGGGTACAGACAAATATTTATCTTATTGCTTAATAGGAGAATTTCTTAAATTCATTGATAAAGTAAATGGCAGATCATTGTACAGAACAATGAAGGACAAACCTTGTAATTCCAGGTACTGCCCCGACATCACAGACCCGCGACCGCTTCAAACTGTTGATAATGCTGCTCTTTCCGGTGTTAGGGAAACCTGAAAAAAGTAAGAGAATTGACACACTGATAATTAGAGCAATAATACAAAGCACCCTCTTCCAAGCAATGTTTGAGAAAACAATTTCTTCTTTTAAATTTTCTTACTAGTTTCCCTGCCCTTTTCCCTTATCAAAGCCATCAGAAAAAAAAACTAAATACATCTGTTAAATCTTACTTGCTGTGAGTAGAAGTGATTTTTAATTTTAGTTTAACTAGGAAATGAGGAAAACTAACTTTGGCAAGTAGCACCATTTATCAAGAAACCCATTACATGATGACAAAATACAATACAAAAACATAATCTCAATCTGTAAAAGTGGTTCTGTTTATTTAGTGCTCTTACATTTCAACACAGAAAATTCATGGAAATTCTCAGCTTAACCAAGAACCATGTGCCCTATGAAACAAATTAACTAAATAATAAAACAAACAAAGAATGACAAACATCTGCATAGCTTACCCACAACTCCAACATTTATTGACATTTCTGTCTCCCTGCAGTAATTCCTCAAGAGTTTCATGAGAACATCAGCTCCAAGACAGTGACTGGACTTGAGCAGCTCAGCTCTAGCAACAAAGTAATCCACTTTTGACTGGGTCTGGAACAGAGAAAGCATGTCAAATCTGTATTAACATTATAAAACATAACATTTGAAAGGAGAAACATTAAAATATCACCAAAGTCGTCTTCACAATACAACCAAAACCTGGACTAGCAGTCATGTATACTAATGGACACTGTTACATGACATTTCTACTTAATCGAAATGCCAATCAAAGTAACTTTTTAATGTCTTGCAACTGAAATAACCTTTAAAAAATGCTAACCAAACATCAGACTTTCCAGCAGCTGATGTCATTTTTCGAGGATTTTAGGGCCCAGGGGGTTAAAGGCAGACCGTCCCCCTTATGTTTGAGAATTTTTGGTTTCAGGGCATCCTAAGTATGCCATCTCTGGCTATTCAAGCCTAAATTTAACAAGAAAATAAGTGAGAAAAAAAACATACCTTGCATACATAATTTTCGCTCGTGTTAATCCATATAAATCAAAAGCCATGCTTTCTCCCTTGTACCGATACTGTACATCCACAACAGCAGTGTAACAGCTAGATCTATAAAACTTGACAGTTAATGTTCAACTTTTTTCTGCTTGTGTTGGTGTAGAATCCTTATAATAATAGTATAACAGCTTGATTTCTAGATCTAGATATCTACATCCACATCTAAATAACTTGACAGCTTATATTCAACTTAAATCCACAACAATATTTACAAATACACAAGTCTGATAAAAAAAATCAAGCTCTCTTGACAGGCCCAAGATCTATTGAACCACAATCGTCATTTCTTCCTCCAAGATCTATTGAACCACAATCGTCATTTCTTCCTCCAAGATCTATTGAACCACAATCGTCATTTCTTCCTCCAAGATCTATTGAACCACAATCGTCATTTCTTCCTCCAAGATCTATTGAACCACAATCGTCATTTCTTCCTCCAAGATCTATTGAACCACAATCGTCATTTCTTCCTCCAAGATCTATTGAACCACAATCGTCATTTCTTCCTCCAAGATCTATTGAACCACAATCGTCATTTCTTCCTCCAAGATCTATTGAACCACAATCGTCATTTCTTCCTCTTGTTTACAAAAGCTGGTGCTCTTCTTCTTGTGCTTCAGAAAGTGAAAGTAAAAGACACTGTCTAGACCTTCAAATAAAACAGCACTTCCGGTATGGGTAGTCTATTGTTGACTATTAGCAATAACGAAAACATTTTATTTCGCATTTTTAAAATAATTTTTTTGGGGGGGGCACAAATTTTCACGGAAATTTTTCCATTTGCGGAATTCTGCTAATTTGCAGAAATCCACAAAATTGCGGAAGACTGGAAGCACTGAAACATGACGATTTAAACTTTTCCATAAAGCAGACTGATACGGCGAAAACAGTTTCAGGCTATCTTGTAACAAACCCAATCATTATCAATTAAAGTTTATCACATACCCCTTTCCCCTCCCTCCAACACCAAAGGTTCTGTAACAGTCGTTCGTTCCCCAACTGATTGCAATTCAAACAAAAGCCACACAAATATTCCTGGAGCTTCTGAGATGTTTCCAGGCAACCTTTTTCTAAAGCCATAAAGCAACCCCCCCCCCCCATATAAATCTTCAAGGCTGCCCTGTTATAGCAGCAGCATAGAGCAGACATTTTAAATTTCGCGTTCAGTGCTGGACCCAGATACAATTGGGAAACACTGCCCCTTACAGAAGTATCTACCGTACAGGGTAATTACCAGGTGATTCCGCTGCTCTTGTGTAGAAGCCTTGAAGGCTACAGTCGGTAATTCCAGCCTGAGGTGCTTCAACCAAGCCTCAA
This sequence comes from Aplysia californica, assembly GCF_000002075.1. Classification (NCBI taxonomy): domain Eukaryota; kingdom Metazoa; phylum Mollusca; class Gastropoda; order Aplysiida; family Aplysiidae; genus Aplysia; species Aplysia californica. The sequence continues at coordinate 285,779 of NW_004797816.1, forward strand.
CATTCTCTTTCGGAACAAGATCTGGGAGAATAGAAAATCAAAATAAATAATCAAGACTTTCACTGGGAAATACTACCATTGAAGCATCAAATTAAGTTTTACAGTTACATAAGAAATATTACATTGGTATTTTGTACATCACTGCTGTCTATCAAATGAAACAGAGATATGGTTTTGTAAGTAAGAGAGCAACATGAACAACAATGTAATTGTACAAGCCGTTATTACTGTAATCAAGCAGTGCAGACCCGATATCTTAAGCATAGCTGCCACTCAGGAATTTCAAAAAAGGAGGAAATTCATGCGAAGGCGGACGCGCGCTCTCCGAAGGCCGGAGTAAAACCAGTGAGATCCAGAGGCAATATGTAGTAATATATACTGGAAAATCTAGCCTATGGTTTTGGAAGGGAAAACTGTCATATTTGTTAACCATAGGCAACTGAATTAAAATGTATTTGAAAGAAAAAAAAACAACAACAAAAAACAAAACAAAGGCACTAAGTAGACTAACAAGCATTTGTTGAGTCAATTTGACACAGTTTGGACTTGGTGACTTAACTTACTAATCCTTCTGTAGTGTGTAGATTTAACCTGAATTAAAATTATAGCCTAGGCTATCTAATCTAGTCTAATCTAGATCTAGAATCTAGATATCTAAATTATATGTGTAAATCTAGATTATATCTAGAGATAGATCTAGAATCTAGATCTAGAGTCTAAATTCACTTCAACAGTCACATTAGCCGTCATGTAAACAAACGGGACCGCAATTGTGCAGGAGTGCTGCGGGCCGCGATTTCTTTATCGCACCAAACGCAAAGTGCAGCAAGCGGAGCTCCTTTTATTTTTGCATTCTGCATCAATTTCTCTCGAATTTCCGCCGTTTTCAATGATAATTCGGCGTGGTAACGTCCCGATGTCCGATCGACACTGTGTTGCTCCACAATAAAAAAAAAGTGAAACTAGCGCTACGCTTAGAAGAATGGAAGTAGAAAGCTACAGGCGGACATGCACAAGCTGCGTTTTCGTCTCTCTCCCGGTTCGGTGTTTTCCGCGTGTAAAAAAGTATCGCAATTTGCGACCGAGCGCGTCCAGTGGAGGAAGGAGGAAAGTAGCGGGAAAAGCTAGATGAAGCGGAGTTTTTAGCGGAAAAGTGGCAGCTATGCTTAAGATGTCATTAGGTGAGAAGGACTACATAGGAACAACTTTACTAAGCCATATTGGAGAAATTGACTGGATTCGCACTCGTTAAGAGACCAGATATTAATTGGTTTCTAAAATAATCAAATGAAGCCAAGTAAGATAAGGTAAATAAAGATAAATCTTTGTTATCAAAATACTGGCCCACTGACTTGGGTGTTTCACCCCCCCCCCACACACATATTCTCTCAGTACAGGATGCTGAATATATAAATGGTATATCAAACCGTGAAATTCTTACTTGGGTGAACAGAGGTAAAACAAAGCTGTGCAGTTCACCATTTTCTCCACGGTAACATCCTCAGGATTAACATAGCCGGGAGTTGAACCTACTTGGTCATAACTTTGAGTCCCCTAACTTAACCACAAAGACACCAATACCACTTACAACCAGCATTGAAATATACATAAACTCAAAACCAAAAGAAAAATAAATTATTTTTTAAAATTTTGAAATATCACAGGTTTCCGGAAATACGGCTATAATTTTTCTTCTTACCTATTTTGTTTAGTACAAGTATCAACTTCTTTGCACCGTTTGCTGACCTGACAGCATCTTCCAGCTCCACACAGCGGCTGCCCAAGGGGTCTCTGGCATCCAATACCTCTAAGACAACATCTGCCGTTTCCACAACCTGTCATCACAAGAATATACTTATTATAATCCCAAGTCAAATTGTCTTGCTAAAAATTAAAATCACACTTCACTTATGGAGAATGAAGAGGTAAATCACCACATATTTACCCTCATTAGAAAATACAGTATTTCTCACTACTTTAAAAAACTGACATGTTGGACAGTGATCAGTTATCTCAATTTTTGGGAACTTTTGTCTAATACTTTTATTTCAGTAACACTTTTTGTCTGGACGACCATACTAACAAAAAATGATAAATGACCTGTCTAACTTTGGAAAGTAAAATAATAACAAAACACAGTAAATGTGCACACAGTGTGGAGCCACTGCATGGTGGGAAAAGAACAGTTCTTTCTCCAATTCGCCAAATTTGAGACCACATGGAAAGTCCAGAAAAGAAACACTGACAACAAAAATAAACTTCTAATAAGTCAAAACTTCAAACAATTTTTATGTATGCACTTCATAGCGAAAAACAATTTCAAGTTGAACGCCTTGTTCATCGAGGGCTGTTTCTCGTTTGTATGTAACCAATAGTTTTGTCAGCCAATATTTCAGCACCGTTAACTTCACTATAGCTTATATAGTGCTACCTCTAACCTATCAGTGGGAAATTGTAATAAAACTGAGTAGAAATAAATGCTCTGAGCAATGAATATACAGTTTGATTATAGATAAAATGGATTCGGTTTCGTAGATTTTTGTTACGACTGTAAACAATTGAGCTGTGTTGAGCATCAGCTGAACTGGTCAACCATGCACCAAAGAGTTAAATAAATAATAGACAATAGATAGCATTCGTATAGTGCAAATTCCTGCTCAACAGCAAATTCTATCATGCACTTTACAATCTATGTATTACCCCACTAGACCTGATAGCATTCTGAAACAATCTCAACTTCTTGAGCAGCATACAGTGAAACCTGCCATTTTATAAAACCGTAACACCTCAATTCATTAAAAGTGGGTGTAAAGAACGTGCGCATTATTTTACGCTCACCTTGCTAAATTCCTTGTAGAACGTTTTTCTTGAGTTTTCTGCAGACTTGCTTACATTGCTGGATGGCAAGTCCTCTGTCAGACTGCTAGTTTCAATCTGTTCAGGGGGGGGGGGGGGGGGGAGGAGAGGAGAAGACAAAATGTAACATTTACTTGAAAGACTAACACATCCACTTCTCACATATGTCTAAAAAGATCTGAAGCAACAAATTTGTATTACTTGACTAATACATAGAGAATGAAAGGCATTGTAGTCATCAAAACAAACCCTATAAGATGTACCTCTCTTACCCTTTTGTCATAGGCCGCTTGTCTCTTTTGGGCATCTTTCATAATGCCAGCTAAATTTCTGTTCTGGTTTTGAAGTCTCTCTCTCGCTTTTTTCTGTGATGCCTTCTTCTTCAGTCGCTCTTGTTCTTTCTGTTCAGATATAAAAGTAGGAAAACAAAAATCCATGACATTAATTTTTTTTTAATCTCCCAAAAAGTGTAGGAAGCACAAAGTGAAAGAAGTATTAAAAAAAAAACCCCAAAAACCCAGCCAGTAGAGAACAAACAAATAAAATAAAAATGAGAACAACTCGAAATGTAAGGAGACAGTTTCTATGAAAGGAAAGGAGAATTGACATAACCTCAAAAAAATTTCAACATCCCATCATCACGTAAGGAAAAGAAGTTCAAATGAATTGGAAAGAAAAATCCATTCAAATGAAAGCTATGAATTCATAATAATGAGAAGTGACATTTTGCCCCCCCCCCCCCCCCCACCATACTTGTATTACAATTCAAGATCCAAACTCATGATTTCATTTCAAAGAAGCTGCTCTAACCTTGAAAGACAGATTCCCTCCTTTTTATCAGGAAAAAAAAGGAGAAACCTTTGGAAACAAAGAAAAAACTAATCCATTTTATAAAGCTGAATATTGCTATTATAATTATTGATACCACAAAAGAAAGATATAATGAATAAAAAAACAATTCTTAAAACCCTTCACTTATTAAACCCAAACCTTAAAATTAACTCTGCAGGAAGAATACAATTGTTACCCTTTCTTTGTATGCCTCAGCCTCTTTAATAACCTCCTCTTTGAACGGCAAAATGTTAGGTATACCAGGGTCTTTGCCACGGCCTGAAAAAAAAGCATGTTCATAGGTAAACTTTTAAAAATTCATTCAACATCTTTCCTGTCCAATAACTAAAATGTTTACTTGACCACTTAAATCTTTATGCTCAATTTTTATTAGAGACTGGAGAATAAAATGAACAAAGCACTAAGTAGATTTTTAAAAACCAACATACCTGTCTCTCTATGTATGTATTTTTTTCATAATTCAAATGTAAGAGAGCCTCTTTTTATGGAAATATTAGGACTTTTTACTTAAAAGATTAACAAGTAGTAAGTATGCTATTTGAAGGTAAATTGGTTAACACAACAAAAAGTCAATGATGTTGGTCATGAATACTATTAGAATACCGAACCAGACATGCTATGATATGGGTACTGAAATAAAATCAACGAGACCGTGGTTTACCAAAAAAACCCATATCCTTTGTAGAATAAAAGCCCTCCCTGAAAACACTGACAAACAATTGCAATTGATAATTATTAGTGTAATTGATACCAACAACCAAAAGGTTAAAAGCGATTCACTTTTTAAAAACTGCATTCTTCTATACAGAAAAATAGAACCTATAACAGACATCACCTGATTTGTCAACGCACCATGCTAGACCTTACCTTTCTTGGGATTTTTCTTTGCCTCTTTTTTCAGCTTTCTTTTGTGCTCCCGCACCTGAAACAAAAATTTGCGTAAAAATTAAAGATGCTTGCTACATATCAAAATGTCATTCTCATACACAGTTTCAAAAGTTAAAACAGACATATTCAGTACAGGAATGTCACATTTATTCTATAAAGCCAACACTTTTTTTCTCTTTAAAAGCCTATCATATCAATTTCCATGTCATATTCATATCCTCCTATAAACATACACTAATAATTTGTTTTAATGAACTAGAATATTTATTTATAGAGTACCAGTATTCTTCTAGGCCTATGAATGGAGAGGATATAAAAAGTACATGTTTTGATTTCAAGCATAAGAATTGTTTCTTGTTAACCTCCCTCCAGAGGCCATGAGACAACTTGAACTGTTTGTAAGAGGGGATGTGCTTCAATATATTGCACTAAACCGCTTGAAATTACTCTCAGCAAAACACACTTTAGAGCCTATATTGAATATTCAGCAATTAAGTAATTTTTTAGAACCCAACGTGAAAACAAGAAAAAAAAAATCCCACCTAAAAATAATAACAAGAAATAAAGAGAAGCCAGGAACAACTTTTTCTACACTAACTATCTAGGCAGAGTAACAATCTGTGTGATTTTCAAATCCTTCATTGATGGCTATTGGAGGATTGAGCGAAACTCTTAACTCTAAGCTGGCAGACAAAATTTACTACGTTTCTTCTGAGGGCCAACACAAGAATATCATACAAAAGACGTTTCGATTAAACACCTCAACAACAAAGTAGTGGTAGAGAGACAGAGACAGGGGAGCAAGTGAAGGACAACAAACTCTTGAGTTGCTGAACATAACGTCTGCATACAAAAACATACCTTTCTTTCAACTTTGACTCTTTGCTTTGTTGATTGTCGTTTACTCTTTTTTTCTGGAAAATAAAGAGATCTATATATTAACTTTATAACTCTAAAAACACACAGGTGGCTAAAAAGTAGCCACAGCGTAATAACATGCTTAAGTCAGATCATCATTCCGCCCACTGAGCTTTTTTTATTTTTCCTCTGAAATAAATGATAAAATAAAAAAATACAGCTAGCTTGATTTCTTCATTTTATATATTATATTGCCAACAATTTTTGGCAAAAAAACCCCATCCAGTCATTAAATGTAAGACCAGTGTTAATGAATGCAATAAACAAAGAGAAGATAACACCCTCCCCCCCCAAAAGTCCAAAGTCTACGGGAAAGACTAGGCATCCATTTCATAAATTTGTACGTACAGGTGTGTGAGTGTGCGTAAAGTAAAGGAAGGGGGAGAGATATGTTAGAAGCCTGAAGTACAGCTGAAGCTTGTCTAATAACCACCTGTCCACAACACCACTTCCCACCCTCACACCCATTCAACACAAACACTTTATCCTCGACAATAAAAGTGGCTGTCTTAGAAAATTGACATCTCCTGACTAAAGCAAACTTTCTTAACCCACTATTCCAGAGACTTACCATGACTAAACACTGACTGTTTTAACCAGTTAGAATGAGAATAAACATATATAACCATAGTTTCTGTGGTCTGTAATTCGCTGTGATTACTAGACAAGCCAGAATCACGTGAAATAAGAGAACAAACTCAGTGTAGCCTAGTGAGTGTAGGAGAATAAGGGAGCACAGGGGGTATATAAACAGACACGAAGGTTGAACCGGCCTTCCGAGCCACGACTTAAATCTAGGCTGAGCAGGGATCGACGCTACTGGTGGTTCGACGCAGTGGATGGAGCTCTGGACCTGTAAGACCCACACACATCATTCCCCGCTCGAAACAGTGAGTATTGAAAACAACGTAGATAGATTAACGAGTATTATCTAGGACTAGGATTATTAGATAGCCCTTATCCTCACATTACAGTTTCGCAATTAAAGGTAGTTCAATTGTGGCTGTGATTGGCACCTTTGTGTGTAACTTTTACTTGAAATACAAAAGTGACAGAAACATCCAATTTTCTTCAGCAAAAGTTTGGTCCATTTTCATTAAAAATGAAACTAGAACTGGAATGCTTTTTTGCAGAAGGGCTAAAGTTTCCATTGTGAAACCATCACAGACTGTCCCTGTGAGGCCTGGTCCTGGTGGTACGACAATTTCTCAGAGGTGGATGGGTATTACAACTATCTTCAGCCAAGACAATAGATAAGAGAGAGCTGAAACAGGCACTGCAAACTGATTATTCTCACCCGGGCTAAGGATAAAGTGAGAATAAAAAAATACTATTCTCACCCCGCGTGAGAATAATGAAAGCCAACTATTCTCACCCAGTTTTTTCATTTCGGGCATCATAGGACCCCTGTCACTGAGCGCTCAGGCGACAAAACTCGCCTCCCTCTCTCACTCCGCTGAGCACGCGAGGCGACTAAAATCGCCAACAGACAGGCCAGCTCTCGAGCGCGGGAGGCGACTATTGTCGATTTGGGAGAAATCCTTATCTTTTGAGAAAATATAGCGTCACCTTTTGTTGCTAAAGTATTTATTTATTTATTGGTAATGGAAAATTTTAATCTTGAATGGTTTATTAACCAATCAAAATTCAAAAAAAAAAAAGCCTAGATCTAGGGTCAAGGCATTGCGTGCCTTAAAAATAACTGTGGGTTCTGTTAGGGATAACAATTAAACATGTTTTTTGTGTTGTAAACAAATGCCAATTCTAACATTACAATGACAAACTATTACAAACATTATTTCATTAAACAGCTTTCAGTTAAGGCTATCATTTTTACAAACATACTACCCTGGCAAGTGAATTCCTTTCTGAATTTATAATATATTTACACCCGTCAAGGATTTTGGTGAAGATATTCGTGCGTACTCTCAACTCAAGATTTTTTTTAATGAAACAATAACAATCCCAGCGGGAGCCTAGAAAAACCGGCCAGCGCTCTGGGGCAGGTCACGAACGGTCACTCTCACAATTCACAAATTATTTTCTATCATCCGTTCTCAACACCCAAGTAGATCCAAAAAAATCCATTGCATGCCCCCCCTGAAACCTCCCATGTTTTTGGTAGGTGTGGTCAGGGGGGCAAGCCCCCCTTAAACCCCCTTTGCCTTCAAGCCTTGTTTGTATACAAGTGAAATTTTACTGCTCATTTTGTAGGCATGATCTGCTATCAACAATAAAACATCGATACACCGAACACTTCAGTCAGTATCGATATCCATTAGTCTTTGCATGTGTGATTTAGTGCTAGATCTAGATCTAGATCTAGATCTAACAGGACCGCAATTGTACAGGAGTGCCCCCATCATTAGCTCATTAGCCTTTTTAGGGAAGTCCTCCCTCTCCGAGCCTCCAACTCCGACCCCACCGGCCCACGCATCTTCTCTGTACTACTGTAGTGATAGAAGGCTACACACAAACACATTGACATTTCCTCTCTCACAACACAATAGATAGATCTCTAGATCTAGATTCTATATCTAGATCTAGACAGATTAGTGTTTAGATCTAGATCTAGACTAGATCTAGTTCACGTCGTATCAAGTCTTAAGACTTTAGGTAAGATTGAAGAATACCGGACCAGCGGACTGACTTTGCCTATGTCTCAACTTAGGAATTCATAATTTTGCCGTTTTTAATATCTCTCTCAATGGAGAATCTCCGACCGGTAGATCTATTCACTAAAATTTTGTCAGGGGGCAGACCCCCCTGGACCCCTCCTCCCACTTTCTCGCGCAATAATGTACGAGTGGTCCGGTATTCTTCAATCTTCCCAGTCTTTAGTACAAATAAGCCCACAGCAAAATACAGCAATGCAGTCCGGGCGACTCAAGACACCCTGTGGCTATTATTTTCATTTTCATCTCCGACATCATTTTATTTTTGTTAAATCCACGTGGGTTATGATGTTGACGTTGGTAACTCGTTAATTTCAATGCCCAGGTCAAGCTGGGACATACGTCAAAGCAAAATACAACCTTCTCCTTTTGAAGAAATGGTAAATAATATCAAGTTGACAATTTGGACACTTACTTATCTTCGCCATAGTGATTGTGTTGCCTTTGCAAAACCAAAGAGTATGAACGCTGGACACAAAATTCTAAGAGAAAACGTGAACAATGTTGGCCAGGCTCAGGGCAGCAAGAAAAGATGTTCGATCTGAACAGATAACTCATTCCTTTTTAAAAAAACCGCTAACAATATATTTCAGACAATAAGCACTCTGGACAGGGATTTTTCAATACATTATCAAATAATAAACATATTTGGGCACTAAGGTTGGGAGAAAAATCTGAGGAATGTCCAAATCAAAGATTTAGACATTTTGAAAAATGCCCTTCTATTGGAGCCATCTTGGCAAGTGTGAAAGTGGAAGTAGACCCAGAGACTCTCTGGTAGACCAAACACATTGCCGGAAACACCAAGAACACAAAAAGTGCAGCAGTATAAAATGTTCGCCAAAAGTCTGTTTACTTCGTAGTTTTAGTTTTACTTTATATAAATATTAATTTGTGTGCTTGCAAAGGATGCCCGCGCGGTTGATAAAATATTATTGTTTAGCATATTGACTTTTAAAAATTCAATCCTAGACACGCAATAGAATATTGAACAGGCTTGATTGACCCCAAACCTGTCCATTAGTTTTACGCACTTTTCTTAATCTGTTGGGCCAATGAAATATAGGCCCCTATATCCACCGTTACTCCCCCCCCCCCCCACGGGTCCGGGTCACACAAACAACACACATATACACACACAAACACACATGCACACATATGTGCGCACGCACGCATGCACGCACACACGCACACGTGCACACACAAACACACACACACACACACACACACACACACACACACACACACACACACACACACCCTGCAGTGAGTGAGTGAGAGAGAGACAGAGAGAGAGAGAGAGAGAGAGAAAGAGAGAGAGACAGACAGACAGACAGACAGACAGACAGACAGACAGACAGACAGACAGACAGACAGACAGACAGACAGACAGACGGACAGATAGAGAGGGGGTAGGGGTGGGGAGAGAGAGAGAGAGAGAGAGAGAGAGAGAGAGAGAGAGAGAGAGAGAGAGAGAGAGAGAGAGAGAGAGAGAGAGAGACAGAGACAGAGACAGAGACATAAGAGAGAGAGAGAGAGAGAGAGGGAGGGAGAGGAAGAGAGAGAGAGAGAGAGAGAGAGAGAGAGAGAGAGAGAGAGAGAGAGAGAGAGGGTGGGAAGAGAGAGAGAGAGAGAGAGAGAGAGAGAGAGAGAGAGAGAGAGAGAGAGAGAGAGAGAGAGAGGGGGGGGGGGCACATTCATTGGCTCTTACCTACAGACGCTCGCACAAATATATATATGTAATTAGATCTAAGTGTCTAAGTCGATACTTGATGTGTTTCAGTATTATGTTTGTATGTGTGTGTGTGTCGGAAAGGGGGGGGGGGGCACGTATGTATATCTATGAATAATGGGCTGAACGAGAGAAGCGTGCTGTCAACTCACTCTTTATTACATCAAGGCTTCATAAATCGAGGACGACTCTGATTATAATCCCAAACATCACATTCAGCGTCTTTGTCACTTGAACAGAAATTGGCTCCTTTCTAAATTAAATGAAAAACTGCCCAATGAAACCAAACTGTGCTTAGACTGCTTATTTAATTAGGCGTGTTAGCGCTTTACAAGTGTGCGGGTGCGCGTGTGTGTTTATCCGTGTGTGTTGTAGTATTTATAGTAGGCGATAGTTCCACAACAAACTACAGACAATCTCAATAGCGATCAACCCATTTGCCTCCTTCCTTTTTCTGGTATCAGGCCCTATTTACGTGCCCTGTCTTATGTTTGAGTTTTAGTAAGAGTTTTATGGCACTTGCAACACAATAAGGTCATACAAGGGCCGGAGATTAGAGGTGTTACAAGGGAGTAACAAACACAACAAAAAAAGAAGGAGAGATTAGGACGATAGATGTTTGATAGGAGGGGAACAAACCACACCAGAGCAACCGCCAACCACTCACCTGTCTTATGTAGATAGAACTGACCATCCGAGTCTGCGTGGGGAAAGCGGTGTTTATGCAAAGGAAACTGTTGGTCTTTACCGTGTCTCTACTCTTGTTGCTTTGACTCGCCGTCTAATTCATAGAACCTTTCTGATGGAGCCTTTTCTTAAGAAGTGATGTCTGCCTTGTGGAGAGTAGGCGCCTAATGTGCCCAGAACGAAAATGCTGGTGAGCTTTCTAGTGGTACGGGGTTTTACGGCGCTCGCAACTGCATAAGGTCATACGAACGCGCGAAACAAGTTGTTTTTTCTCAATAGCGTCAATATTACTAATTAAAATGTTTAAAACGCAAAAATCGAGTGTAAATCGATTTTAAATTTAAAACAATTTTCTAAATAACACTTTAAAATTTCGAACAATCTATTTTATAACTTCCCGTAAAGGCCAATGGCCTTCATAAATCTAATATTCTGTTGGGAACAACGAGGGAAAAATATCTTGTAATTTTTTGCATTTAAATTTAAAGTATTTCCTTCGGGTCTCTCCAAAGTCTAGACATTCGGTAAAATGTGTCTAATGGTAAAATCTATGTTGCATCCGACACAGAACGGTCTCATCTCCCTGAAGGAGGTACATTTTGTATTTGTGTGTTATATTATTAGGGCCGTGTGCCCAATGCGTAATTGGGTAAAAACATAGAGTTACCCCCGTTTAAACGTGCGCATAGTGTACATCTATGAGTAAAAATGGCTTCGTCTCTTCTGGAGAGGCCCAAAGGATTTTGCGGTCCCAGTTTGGGTTTAATATTGTGAAGTTTTTGTTATTTGTTGGGTTCTTTTTTACGAAGGCTCTCCCACAGACAGGAGGGGTAATTTTTTACTTTATTTTTAGTCTGTGGGAGAGTGTTCGTTGTTGATCTCAACAGAAGGGAAAAGGATCTCTTCGCCAGGTCATCTACCTGCTCGTTTCCTCGGATGCCCAAATGGCTAGGTATCAATGCGAACACGATACGTTTCCCTGTTTCAGTCAAGGTGTGCATTTTTTGTTGTAGCCTAACTATTTTTGGGTGTTGGATTGTGTAGTTAGTGAGTGCGGTGATGCAAGACAGAGAGTCAGAAAGGAAAAGGAAAGATTTGTCAGGAGAATTTTCTATGGAGTCCAGTGCATGTCACTCAATGGCAGTGGCCTCCGCAGAGAAAATTGAGGCTTCGGGATGGAGTCTCCTCTGGTGTGTACTGTTTGAAGATAGGGCTGCGGCGCCCACACCAGAGTTCTGTTTGGATCCATCTGTGAATACAAGCTCCGCACCGGAGTATTTTTCTATAAGTTTTTTGTATTCTACTTTAAATGTTTTGGTGTTTGTGCTTTCTTTGTTGTGTATGGTCAGATGTAAACCTACTTTTGCCTTGGTGAGGTGCCACGGAGGGAGGTCAGGGAAAAGAAATTGTTGGATGTCTTGTTTGGAAAATTTTATGTTTTTGAGGTCCTCAAGGACTCTGAGGCCGAAGGGTTCGATGAGGTTTGCGTTGTTTCGGAATTTGGTTATGGTTTCTGGGTTTGTTTGTTTTAAAAATGCAGTTGTGTGCTGGGTTCTCTGGTGTTGAGCTCTGTTTAATTGCATAATATTGTAGTGAGAGTTGTGTGCGTCTGAGTGTGAGTGATGGTATGTTTGCCTCGGCCTGGAGGCTCTCCACCGGAGAAGTGCAGAAAGCCCCCCGAGCGAGGCGGAGTCCTTGGATTTGCACTGGGTCAGGCATTTTTAGGATGTTTGGTTTTGCCGATCCGTAGACTTGACAGCCGTAGTCAAGCCTGGATCGGACAAGGGAGATTATGTACAAGTGGAGAAGGTGTTCTGAGTCCCCGCCCCACTCCGGATACGATAGAATTGTCAAAGCGTTTAGCGCTTTCTGGCACCTCACACGAAGGTCTTTGATGTGTGGAATGAATGTAAGTTTTTTTGTCGAATATAAGGCCGAGGAAACGAGCCTGGTCCTGGACGGGAATCCTTTCCCGGTATAGTATCAAATCCGGCTGCAGTACACGTCTGCCTGATCGGCAGAAGTGTACTGCAACCGTCTTTGACGGAGAAAACTTGACACCGTTATTGTTTGCCCACTTTTCAAGTTTGTGCAGCTGAGTTTGCAGCTGGCTTTCCATAGATCTTAGTTGAGGGTTTTTCGAACGGCAGTATGTCAACGCATAACGAGCTGTCTATGCTTTTTTGGAGGGTTTTTACGATGGAATCTATTTTGATTTCAAATAGGGGAGGAGAAAGGATACTCCCCTGGGGAACTTCTTCCTTCTGTTGGTAGGGGTCTGAAAGGGAGGATCCTACACGAACCTGGAAGGAACGGTTCTTCGGGAAATTGCCAATGAAGGCATGGAGGTGACCACGTATGCCGAGTGCGTGCAGGTCTCTGAGAATGCCGTACTTCCAGTTGTGTTGAAGGCTTTTTCTAGGTAAAAAAAGATGGCGATCATGTGGCCTCCTTCGGCAAACGTTTCGCTTAATTGTATTAATAATGAACTAAACGAGAGAAGCGCCAACTCACTCTTTATTGCATCAAGGCTTCATAAAGCGAGGACGACTCTGATTATAATTCCAAACATAACATTCAGCGTCTTTGTCACTTGAACAGAAATTGGCTCCTTTCTAAATTAAATGAAAAACTGCCCAATGAAACCAAACTGTGCTTAGTTACTGCTTATTTCATTAGGCGTGTTAGCGCTTTACAAGTGTGCGGGTGCGCGTGTGTGTTTATCCATGTGTGCTGTAGTATCTATAGTAGGCGATAGTTCCACTACAAACTACAGACAATCTCAATAGCGATCAACCCATTTGCCTCCTTCCTGTCTCTGTTCTCAACAGCGAAGATGGGCTCCTATTTAGATGCCCTGTCTTATGTTTGAGCTTTAGTAAGAGTTTTACGGCACTTGCAACACAATAAAGTCATACAAGTGCCGAAGATTAGAGGTGTTACAAGGGAGTAACAAACACAAAAAAGAAGGAGAGATTAGGACGACAGATGTTTGATAGGAAAGGAGCAAACCACACCAGAGCAACCGCCAACCGCCCACCTGTCTTATGTAGATAGAACTAACCATCCGAGTCTGCGTGGGGAGAACGGTGTTTATGTAATGGAAACTGTTGGTCTTTACTGTGTCTCTACTCTTGTTGCTTTGACTCGCCATCTAATTCATAAAACCTTTCTGGCGGAGCCTTTTCTTGTGAAGAGATGTCTGCCTTGTTGACAGTAAGGTGCCCAGAACGAAAATGCTGGTGCGCTTTCTCCTTAATCGTGGCCTTCACGTGAAAATTTCTATTGCACTAAACACTCTTTGATAAATTGAATTTGCTAAAGGTCGCAGTGGTGGAAAGCTTTACTTTTTTTTCTTCAAAACTGTAGTACTCTTTATCAAGCAGCTGCTTGCTATAATATAACTAAGTATAACATTGAAATCCAGGGAAGAGGTCTGCAGTTTCTTTTCCCAGTATATGTAGACTAGTAGTTTTCGGTTGTTCTGCAGCTTCCCCTGTGTGCAAAATGCGCGTCTAATTGTTATATTTCACTTTATAGGTTCTGTTCAGCGCAGTCCAAGAAACACTTTCAGAAGTGTCAGTTTTTCTTTTCTTACTGCATGACATAAAATACGTTATCTAGCACTGTAACAGACTATGACAACTGTGTATGTCATTATAATAGTTGTCTGTGTACACCCCATAGAGTACTATAGTGTACATCTATGGTACACCCTTTAAAAAAATCATGCCGATGGCAGGTTCTCAAACCAAGGGCTCGTGCAAGCCTGGGCACTGTTTACATATTTCTCAAGGGTATTTACTTGCACTAGCATCAACATCAATACAGGAAAGCTATCTTGAATTTTTGTGTCTTGTACCCTTCAGAGAGTCAGATCTTCGGGGACTCACACACATACAAACAGGGAAGATCGCACCTCTACAGGTGGACGAGGTCTTACTTAATGTTGAATTGTCTTAGGATGCAAACGCATATGGCTTCACGCTCAGCACGTTTTCAACTCTCCTTTTTGGGGAGGGAAAGTTTGAGTTGATTACACAAACGTACTGACTTTACATTCCTTTCTCTCTCGTGACTTAAAAAAATAACAATGAAACTTTAATTTCTACTTTTCACTCCAACTTCTTTAGCAATGTCTACTCACTGCTTGTTGACGTAATTTCTGTTTGAATAATTGCCTTGTGATTTATCAAAAAGTGCAGATCTCTTCTACACCGCTGCAATTAGTTAGTGCTTCTTCCATCTTGTCTGCTCAAGTTCTGAATCAAGTGTCTCAGTTTAGTTTTAGTAAGAGTTTTTATGGCGCTCGCAACTGCATAAGGTCATCAAGACGTGTCTGTCTCAATATATACCAGATCTATATAGAGCCTACAAAAAGAAAGAAGTGAACAACCCAAACAGTCAAAACATGAAGGTCAAGGTCAGCGTGTTTACAATTATTTTTTAATTGTCTATATTACAAAAATGGGCCTAAAAGTTAAAGTCTCGTGCTATTAGGTAATTTTCATTGCAAAATCCAAGTCTGAAGTAAAAAATACAATTTAATGCAATATTGATTAAAAAGAATTTCAGCTTTCTACATCTCGACTGGCATTTTTAGAATTCCCGCCCCTAGACCTCAGAATGACGATTTGCAGAGAGCAATTTTACAGCAGCGGTAAAATCAACATCGTGAAGGGCCGGCCGTGTGTAAGTGTGGGGATTGTCATATGAAATCGGTGCGACGCCGGATATATTATGTTAAAAAGAAAGCTTCCGTCACATCTGCAAGTTGGGTGACGTTAATGTGAAAACGTGGGGAACATGAAGCCAGAGCCTTTGCAGCCTTACAGGTTCATTGTAAAAAAGAGTGCACAAAAAAGTATTCTCTTTTTTAGTCAGAGTTTTAGAATAATTGCAACACAATACAGTAATAAATCTAAGTGCTGAAGAGATGTTACAAGAGAGTCACAGACATAAAAAAGGAGAGATCAGGATGATAATATGTGTTTGATAGGAAAGAAAGAACAAACCACACAAGAGCACTTGCCAACCACCTGCTAAAAATATTCATAGATTGTACTGAAAAAGTGTTTGAATTAGATTAGAGTAAAGAGAAGTACATTGACAAAAAATAATGTTCATATTTTGTCGGGAAGAACGCAAGACAGATAGAAGAAAAGGAACAGGACCAAGCAAAGGTGCCTTCCAACCATCCACTAAAAATATTTAGATCAAAAGGTGAAACAACAAACAATATATGTTTAAATTTTAATCAGGTTTTACAAATTTTGCACCATTAACAAAACAAAGCGTAAATAAAATGACAAAAAAGCATAATTAAAGTGAACAAATAGGTCATTGCAGCTTTCCCCAAATACCAAAGAAAAACAAGGCTGAACAAAATAACATACTCTTCAAACTTTTACCACAGAATGAGAGATGACACTTTGAGTACGCCAGCTGACAAATGCATAGCCATAAATTAAGAAACTGGTGAAGTTGGAATAAACAAAACCATACGCTACACTTGCAATCACTGTTTCAACAGTTCAAAATATAGGCTACTTTCCTTGGTTACAATGATGCTACAAAAACATCAAAGCAAACAATATCACAATGGTTAACCAGACACTCAGACGTGATAAAAGAAAACAATAAGATTGCATAAATACAAACACAGACGTGCACACATTGTCACCAATAACATTTACATTTCTAATAAATGTCCTCTTTTTATCAACTGATCAGGAAATCATAGACCAGCAATGAAGACATTATTTCTAAATAATATACAAATCAAACAAACTCAATAACATAGCTGGGTAAAAACATGTAAACATTTTCTGACACTGAACACCATTATTTTTTATAAAACACTTTACAAGAGTCATATACTAATTTTCAAGGAGAAACACTAAAATAATGCTGGTCATGCATTCTTTGTTCTACTTCATTTTCAAACAATAAAACAGATACTCTGTGTGGTTCCGATACAGGCGCTTGAAATATTTGAAAGGCTGTAGAGCAGAAAAACAATTTTATGCATGTTTTCTCAGAATGTCAGAAGTTTTAAACAACATTGGTTTGCTACACTGTTCACAAGGCTGCTTCAAAATCGGCACTTTATCATGTCTGCGACAATGACATAATTTTTCCTTTTCTTTAACTCTTTATCTGCTCGGAGCCGCACACTGCATGACTGCATTCAAGGATGCGCTAAAATGCGAATGTGAAACTTTCCGATAGGAAGTTATGATTTTATGTTTCCCCAACTTCTGTTCTACCATTTTCAAGCTTTTCTTAGTTTGTAGATCGCTTTCTATTGCATTTTTGTTGTTGACATTTCTAACATATTTCTAGCGTACACATCATTGGCTGAGTTTCCAACATGTTGGATCTCCCAAGTTCATCTACTCGATTTTCGGGAATTCAAGCAGCGGAATTGATTCGAACTTGGATCCAAACACAAGATAATTCCAAGTTTGTGTGATTGCGAGGAAGAGTATGAGGCTGGGAATCAGAATATTGAAGAAGAAAGTGACAGTGATGGTGACAACCAATCTCCGCAAAAACGCGCTAGGGTTGACACGGACCTTCTGAATGATGAAAGTGATGAAGAGGAAGATCAAAGTGTGAGTTTTGGGTAAAGAGAGTCTAAGGGCAAGAAGAAGGAATAAGGGAAACAAAGCAAGCCTAAATCTAAATCTAGATCTAGCTCTAGACCTACAAGCAAACAAAGTTATGACGTGAGTGAGTGGGAATAAGTCAAAGCTGGCGAGACAACAAATTTCAGATTCGCCCCTGCTTTCACTGGGTCATGTGACAAACTGAATGAAGACTCTACACCTCTTGACTGTTTCAACTTGCTAGTCGATGATGAGGTGAAGAAAACAATGGTCAGCGACATCAATGGTTATGCTAAAGTGAAAATATAGAAAAGCACTCCAAACATTCAAGGCTGCACAAGTGGAAAGACCTCTCAGTTGCTGATCTGTTGAAATTCATAATAGCAACACTTGTTCTGTATCAGTAACAGACCTAGTACTAGTATAGAAGATTACTGGTCATCAGCCCCAGATTTGTATTTTCCATTCTTGAACAAGGTAATCAGTCGAGAGAAATTCAAACTGACCTACTCCATTATGCTTCACAGTGGAGATCCCTCTCCGATGGGAAGGAAAAAATCGAACCCTTCATAAATCTCCAGCTTAGGAAATGTCGTGCTGCCTTTTATCCATTTCAGGAGCTTAGTACAGAAGAAATGGTTCAAGGGTCGGTGGGCTTTCAAGCAGTTCAATGCTACAAAGCCAAAAAAGTACCACATAAAAACATTTGGACTTTGTGACGCTGCCACTGGGTATGTTTACAACATCCTAACATACTTCGGTGGCAATACCTCGTACAAGCCAGATATGAATGACGATAGTGGACAGGCAAAGAAAGTTTTTGAAACGCTTCTTCATGGCTTGGTCAAGGGTCATGCTATCTTTGCCAACTGTGTCTACACAACACGAGAGTTGGTAGACCATTTCCTTGGGATGCAGATGTACTACACTGGTACCCTCAATACCAATCGTCGTGGGTTCTCAGAGCAAATAAAATCAACAACTATTGCAGACAAGGAGAACAAATCATTTATGAACAAAACAAAGGAAATTCAGTGCGTATATATTCCGGGACGAAAGAGCAAAAAAACCCCCAACAAACAAAAACCCGTTGTCATTGTGTCCATCGATGCAAAAACGACCACAACACATGTGAAAGGCATAGAAAGGCGAGACGTTGTCTGCTCATACAATAGGCACATGAATGGCTGTGACCATTTAGAAACTATTATGGCATCCATAACAGGCATGCAAAAAAGTGGTGGCGAAAGCTCTACTTTTGGAATTTGGAAGTTGCGCAATACAACGCATATGTGCTCTATGTACTTACACAACCAAAACTGGCTGACGGAAAAAAACAGAAAAAGATTGGGCTGAAACAGTTCAAGTTCAAGAGGCTTCTCATCCGTGAACTATGTGATGCTGCAGCCATTCCAGTACCCACTACCAATGATGCCAATGAATGTGCTGAGCCCTCTGTCATACCAAACGGCAGACGAGAAGAAGAACCCACAGCGTTGGAACGTTTGACAGGCATGCACCTCCCTCTCTATGCAGCTGGTGACAGAGCTTGTAAAATGCGTTCCATCACTTTGGGAAAGAGAGTTCGTAGCCATTTTTA
Organism: Aplysia californica; assembly: GCF_000002075.1. Classification (NCBI taxonomy): domain Eukaryota; kingdom Metazoa; phylum Mollusca; class Gastropoda; order Aplysiida; family Aplysiidae; genus Aplysia; species Aplysia californica. The sequence continues at coordinate 304,598 of NW_004797816.1, forward strand.
CTGTTCTGGATGCACAGTAAAAACACTCCTGCATCCCAAGGAATGCTTTCATAGGTACCACACACAAAGGAACCTGTAAACTGTGCGGCAAAATACTGTACATAGCTTAGGGCCAAGATGACATTCTGTGTTTAGGTTGGCCCAGATCATTTTAAATTGCTTTATTATTAGTGTTGTAACTCAGTGTATATTAGAACTGGGAAAGTTTTCTTTAAATTTGCACTGAGATGCACTTGACATGTGTGCTTACTTTGCAATTCGCAATGGATTATGTCGCTGAAATGGTCTCCTGGTGTTACTTTTCAATTCGCAATGGATTATGTCCCTGAAATTGCCTCCTGAGATTTACCTGTCCTTGAACATAAGAGTGCTTTTTTTTCCCTTTTTCTGTTTTGAAAGTTAAAGTTCAACCATTTCTTTACATTTTCATGTTTTTTAACATGTGGTGCATGTTGTGCTAACCTTTTGTTGTAGTACCGGTAATCAGAGTTTCTTCATGCGAAGTGGTCACTAAAAAATGTAGAGCATACGTGTGGCCGCCAGGGATTTTCAGTCTCAAGTCGCGCAGACTGCTTTCGAGATATCAGTTTCTAAAGTCAAAATATTGATATTTTATGGAAATTGAGTTTTTGCTTTCATTGCGTTCTTTGTCCATTTTTTTAATGCTCTGGTGAAATAAAATACAATGTGTGCTAAAAAAACGGGATATCAAGTTGGTTTTTGTTTTGTTTTACTGAACCCACCTCATAAGAATTTGCGGACAGTACTCTCGAAATGTACGCTAATTTCCTTCTGCCGATAGACCACAATGAACCTCATTTTGTTCAAAACATTCCATGCAATAAATATTGACTATTCGGTTTCTTTAGAAAGGTGATTTCTTGCAGTTTTTAACTGCAGGAAGTGTGCATGAATAGACACAACACAGAAGAGTGTAGATCCTACCTATAGCGTCGTTTCTGTTTCAGAGGCAAATACAAATCAGTGTGTAATTTTTGGACGATTCTGGCGACTGGGAGAACCATTGTCAGAAATACTTTGCACAGTGAACAATAATTTACCCGGTGGACATATTGAGCACTGTTATTGTCCAAAAAATCAAGTGTTTTTTAAAGTTGTCTGTGACCACGCTGAAAATGTTCATTTTTCACTCATTTGGAACTCGATAAGATGACGTCAGGTCGAGACGCAGGCCTAGATCTACCAACTGGATCGACACCAAACTGTTACTGTTATAGCACAACAGCCGAACAGATACAATTTCTGTTGTAGCAATGCAGAAGATAAAAAAGCATTACTTGAACATATTAACGAGTAGTTGTCACATGAGAGCTATGTGGAACACAGTGACAGTGACAAGGACTGTGACGAGGACACTGAGAACAACCTAGATCTTGACAGGTCAGCTGAATCTGCTGCCACTGCCACTTCAGGACAACTTCTGATACAGGTAAATTCATTTTGAAGTGTACAGACCTAGGTCTAAATAATATGACTACTGCATTATGATTGTAAGATTAAAATGTTGGGAGGACTTCTGTGTAAAGAGCAACCACTCGGATACTTAATGGGATAAGGTCAGATTTACTTTTAGGATTAGGGTTAAGGTTCAAGTTTAGGGATATGGTTAGGTTAAGTTAGGGTAAGAGTTAACTTATCTTAATTTATCCCTTCTTCCCCCATGTCTATTGGAGTAGTCGCTCTTTACGGAAGTCCTTCCAACATTTTAATTAATGAGGACATCAGTTTTGGTTTTTCGTAATTGAGGCAACGATAAATTAGGTCATATTCGTTAGTTATCCTCAAGTAGAACCATCTACATCTAGAAAAGCTAGTAGACCTATCTATAATCTTTTACACTGTCAACAAATAAATCTATCTAAGTTTAGTAAATGAATAATCCCACTTGCCACTACTGTAATTTAAAAAAGGATGACTGAATTCAAACTAAAACTGGTTACACAATTAAAATCTAGATCTAATTGAAATTTATGTCAAAACGTGTGTTCGGACGGTGTTGTAATTCTGCTAGCCAAAACAGTTGAATGCTACTTTTACTGTTCATACATCTAGATCAAGTTTAGTGGAAACTGTGTAACATATCTTGAGTTTATAGATGAGACACAAGGATAGCAATGAAGTAAGTATGTCTGGTGAGATCCAAGGTTAGTCTTCAACACGAATCCTAAATTCAATTCTAGGACAAAGCGAAGAAAATCCTCCTTTTCTAAAACATACCTCAACTCAATACATCACAATAGATTGTAAAGCGCTTTGAACTTTATGGAGAAAAGTGTTGTGTAGATCTATGTATGCAATTCATAAAAGTTTTACCTTTAGTCGATACATCAACATGACTACTGCTTATCGAGTTGTAATGGCACTTGGCTTGTGGCATAGTATTCCAGAATTTTGCTACTACCTTTCACCTTTGCCATAACTTAGAGCATTCTTTTCTGCTCTCTTCATCAGATGATAAAGACGAAGAGCCCATGATCTTCACTCCCATTGAAAACCTGTCAAGCTTTCTCCCAGGAACTGGAACTAGACCAACGAATGAGACAGAGCTCACGTCACGAAAGAAGTCGGCGCAACTTGCTTGCAAGCGCAGCCTCTTTAATGGAAAACCGTGCAGTAAGTATATTCACGGACTACCACAGGATAAACTCACAGTGCTTTTGAAGTATTATAAATCTTCTGGCATTACACCCCGCGTTCACAAGAACACCAAAAGGCCCCCTCCAAACACACTGGCCTACAAGGATGTAGAGAGAATAGTGTTATTTATCACCAACTATGCTGAGGCGCATGCCATTTCGCAACCTGGCCGCACCCCAAAACATTGGAACAGCAACCTCAAACTTCTACCAACGAACTGCACCAAGAAGATAGTGTACAATAAGTATGTAGCCTCATCGGCACCTGATCCGCGGGTTGCAAGCCTTACTCGGTTTCGGAACGTCTGGAAGAAAATCATGCCTTTTATCAGCACCATGCGGCCTGCTACAGGTCTTTGCTGGACTTGTCAAGAAGGAACTGCTCAGGTTGCAAGGTCTCAAGAAGGAACTGCTCAGGTTGCAAGGTCTCAAGAAGGAACTGCTCAGGTTGCAAGGTCTCAAGAAGGAACTGCTCAGGTTGCAAGGTCCAGAAACCTGTCAAAGGAGCAGAAATCTGATGCCCTGAGATCCATGGAACAACACTTGACAGACATCACAGCCGATCGCTCTTGTCTTAACAGTATTGTGGGCAAGTCTAAAGAAGCGTTTCAAGGAGAAAAAAGGACCCTGGGCAAAAACCAAATATGTTCACATGACATGACCATGCACTACAGCTTTGAATTTTCAGAGCAGGTGCATTTTCCTTCAGACCCCCTCCAGCCAGGACTCATCAATTTTAAGACACCACAGAAATGTGGCCTATTCGGGATTTGTTGCGAGGCAGCTTCGCAGCAGGTCAACTACCTGATTCATGAATCTGTGTGTGTTGGAAAAGGGGCAAATTGTGTCATCTCCCTACTCCATAATTTTTTTTAGTTCTACGGTTTGGGGGAGAAGCACCCCCATCTGCATGCAGACAACTGCTCAGGCCAAAATAAAAATTCGGCTGTGATGCAATACCTCATGTGGCGTGTGCTGACTGGCCGTCATGACTCTATTATCATTTCTTTTTTGATTACAGGCCACACGAAGTTCAGCCCCAATGGCTGTTTTTGGACTTGTAAAGCTCTTGTATTGCAGAACGAAAGTGAACAGCCTACAGCGCATTGCTAAAGTTGTGGAGGAATCGTCAGTGGTTAACACAGCCCAGTTCGTCAGAACCGGACCGAACAATGTGAACATCATTTCATACAAATGGGACTCATTTCTGGACAAGTACTCCAAAAAAGTAAACAACATCAAGTCTTTCCAGCATATGACAATCAGTGACACATCTGGTACCATGGCACTCAAACCTCTCACCAGCTCTGAGCCAGTGTTGCAGCACCCTTTGAAACGTGACACTGAGATTGACCCCACCCTCCTTCCCCCCTTCTTACAGCCACAGGGACTTGACAAGAAAAGACAGGACGATCTGTTCAAGGAGATTAGATGTTTCGTTAGGATTCTTTTAACTCACTGGGGACCAATCACGAGTTATCTCGTGATGGCTTCCCGTCGTCTGAGGACCGATCATGAGTTAACTCGTGATGAGAATAAAAACCCGAAAAATCATCCAATCCCATATATTATCCATGTTTATTGTAATATCCGGGTACTTGATCCATTCCTTCTTCCGGTGACCTAAAGAAGAGTGACTCTCAACGAACGAGGGAGATTTTGAAGTTTGTTTTTTGATCGACATCAAATCATATCTCGACCCCAGCGAAAAAAGGCTACTGAAGTGATTGAGTTCTTCCAGACGCTCAACTCCGATGTTGAAGAAACTGATTCTGATGAGGAACTTTTTGATTCAGGTGAGAAATATTTACATCTTGGTGATAATAGGGTGTTGTCACTGCATCTCGGGACTGACTATCCCAACTGAGGAGAGAATTTTGTTCTTGATGGAGCAAGTTTAGATCTATCACTTTCCAGAAGTAAACAATGCCACGCCTACTTTTTGTGTTTACTTCTTGTACCTCATTTCATCATGACAAAGATAACAATCTAGATTTGATTTTATTTTGTTTTAGTACAGATCTAAAAATCTAGATTTAGATCTAGGCTATTTTGTGCTTGTGAATCACTATCAAGCTATTTTCTACTAGATCTAGAACTGAAGTCATTCCCTAGTATCAAGTCAGGTCCAGACTAAGATTTATTTTGTCAGCCCAAGGTCCTGTATCACTGCTCTTATTTACATCTAGATGTAGATTTTTAGATTCTGTTTCTAACTCAGGCAAGCATTATAAAATTGAAATTGATGCTCTGTTATTTTGTGTCGTCTAAATTTTTCTAACATTCATGTTTATACTTTCAGGTCCTGATGAGGACAGTGATGATGCCGACCCAGGACCATCAACGTCTGCGGGACTGCCACCTAAACGCATGCGTCTGTCTGGTGATGTGGCACCTGCACCTACAGGTGACTGGACTGAGGATCTGACTGGGTTTCCTCCTGGGGTCCCCTTTACTGGGCAGCCTGGCATGCACGTACCAGATAATGTCGAGACACCTCTGGATTTTTTCCGTCTTTTCTTCACGGCAGACATCCTACGGGTAATCAAGACAGAGACGAACAGGTATGCTGCTTCGGAGCTGGGTCGAAGACAGCTGCCCCCTGAGAGTCTCTACAAGAACTGGAGCACAGTGACACTGAAGGAGTTGTGGGGGTTCTTCACCATCTGGGTGCATATGTCACTTGTCAAGAAACCCTGTTTGAAGGACTACTGGAGTACGGCAGAAATCATCCGCACATCGTTTGCCCCCAAAATAATGTCAAGGAACCGTTTCATGCAGATTCTAGGCCTCCTGCATCTCAACGTCAACACCACATACGTGATCCTCAGAGAAACTGGTCACAACCCTCTCCATAAGCTGCGACCAATTATTGATCCCCTTTCTGCTACCTTCCGAGACCTCGTGACCCATCAACAGAAACTCGTCATTGATGAAGCCATCTGCCCATGGAGGGGAAACCTGTGGTTCAGGGCGTACATGAAAGACAAGCCCAACAAGTGGGGGATCAAGCTGTACATGCTGTGCGCGGGTGCCTCTGCGTACGCCTGTGCCTTCGAAATCAATGCCGCCGACCCTACCATCAGCAACAAACCCGTGGATGTGTGCCGACGAATGATGTTGCCGCTAATGAACAAAGGGTACATTTTGTACACGGACAACTATTACACCTGTCCAGCTTTGTACCATGAGATGATCGCAGGCGACACCATGATTGTGGGTACGGTAAGAGCCAACTGTGTGGATATGCCGAAGGATTTGGCAGCGCTGAATCTAAGAACTGGAAAGTGTGCCTACCGATGGCAAGACAAACTGGTGGCCCTCCATAGGCAGGATAAAAAGTCTGTCAACCTTCTGACAACTGTGCATGACCCACGGAGAAGGGTGACAGTCAGATCAAGGGCCCAGACCAATGAGAAACCGCAGGTGGTCCAGGACTACACCCTCAACATGAGGGGTGTAGACCGCAGCGACCAACTCATGGCCTGTATGCCCTTCCATCGCCGCACCATGAAATGGTGGAAAAAACTGTTTGGACATCTGTTTACCCTCATGATGGTGCAGGCATCAATCCTGTACAACAGGAAACAGACATCAACAGGTGGGAAGCCTCTGCCAATCTCCAAGTTCACCCAGAAGCTTGGACAGGGCATGGCGGAGGAATTCTTGGGCTGGCAAGAAGGGGATTCCGAGGACCCAGCTCCCACACAGCTTGACCGCCTCCACTCATGTTGCTTCCCGAACTACATTCCTTCAATCGAGAAGAAGAAACGTCCCACCCGGAGTTGCAAGGTGTGTTATGAGAAGGCGAAGCAACCGGGCTCCACAATGAAGCGGAAAGAAACGTCGTTCTGGTGCCCATACCACAAAGTACCCCTGTGTGTGGTCCCCTGCTTTCAGGACTTCCACACAAAGAAGGAGTACTGTAACTAAACCCCCTGCCCCCTGGATTACTGGAGTACATACATATTGGATACATAAGCCTTTGGTGAGTCAAACTGCATGTTTTTGCATGTATGTTTCGTTTGCGTTTTCACGTGGCCCCTCATATTTTCTCTCAACCTCTGTCTGTGCTAACCATGTGGATTTTGATGCAGAATGTAGTCTCTTTTTCACCAGAATTCCAAGCACACACAAGCTTTTCCTGTTAAGAAAAAAAAATTCTTTGCATGCATTTTTTGCTGTACTGAGTATGTTTATTGTTCTGTTATCAAATTATTTGTCTTTCAACTTCAATTTACTGACTGCTTTTAAAATTCAATAATAGTTTATTACTTTGCAAAGCTTTTCTTGAAACATAAGCACTCAAGAAAACAGAATACCGGTAAGCTAAAAATCAGTGGACAGCTCCAGTTTTGTGAAATATGTGCGTTCAATTTTTCCACTTCAGTCACCCAATGCAAAGCTTGACAGAAGAAAATTTGAATAAAAACATTTTCTCACTTCATTCAAACTTAAAAATACCCAACAGTAACCAATTAAGGTATATAGGGCAATGGTATTTTGTTTCTGGGTTGTTTTCAGTGCAAAATCTCTTGAAATTAATTTGTTGCTCCAACTTTAAACGTGATTTTCTCAAAAGTTAATCTGCTCAGGTGGTTGTCGTTAAATGCCCATATCTCAGCTTCTAATTGTCCCTTTTTAATTCTGTAAAGACCAGGTTATTCAGAAATGGCTGTAGTTTCAGAATATCAATTCAATATATCTCAAAATGTTGAAAGGTCAACTTGACACTGAAAATCCATGGTTGCCTCACATATACTGTTCAGATAAATGGGGTCTGTTTTTAGTTTCTTGGTCTTTTATTCTCAAATTTGCCATGGTTATTCCAATATGGTTGGAGATAACGTCACTGGATGGAACTGGTAAAACCTTGAATAGTTTTGTATTTAGAAGAGATTGAAATTGACATTTCAATTTTTTGTGTGGGTGAAGAAAAAATTATGGGTGTGTTTACGATTGCGTAACATACTATAAATTTCCCAACAAAACGCACATTTTATGAAATTTCATTAATTTCCGGACAATTTGGAGTACGCTACAACTATATTTCGGTGTATTTGATCTAAATATAGCTTTTTTTGTTTAACACCCTTGATTAGAATTATATCAAGGGGAAAAACCTTAACTAAATTTGCTCAAAACCCCAAGCAGATAAAGAGTTAACAGCACAAACCTTTCATTCTGATTTTGATGATTTTGGCAACAAGATGCTTGGAATAAAAAAAAATCTACAGACTGGAATAATTATTTCAAGCTGTATTAAAAAAAAGTTTTTTGAGTACCCAATACTAGCACTTGGGGACTTGAGATGCAAAGTTTCAAGGGATGAAATAAAAAAACGAGCAGTATATTTCAAGACGAATACTTGCTACGAAAATTTAGAATTGAACAATAGAGGGTAAGAACATAGACAGATACTAATTTGGGTTCTCAGGGCATGACAAGAAACCAGTGGACCATCTTCCCTTGTTTGCTTATAATATAACAGTGAATATATATATATATATATATATATCAGTCCACTCTCAACAAAAAGCTCATTAAGTATGATTGGCTGAAATATCGAGAAAAAGATGGACCCTCATACAGGAGGCTAAGCCTGTGCTATCCAGAACTGCACGCTCATTAACAGGCAAGTGAAAATTTCAAACTGATTACAAGCCGTGATTTGTTCTGTATGACACATTTTTGTCATATGTGGAGATAGTGGAGAATGTTCAGCAGTACAAACAATACTATCCATAAGTGGTCTCCATTTGTCGTTGCTGCAACAGTCGAATCTGTAGCTTGACACTGAGGCAAATCATCCGCTCTTCATGAACTTTCTGACAGAGGTCTGCACTCTGCATCTGTGAAATAGAAGAGGTAAAGACCATCAAATTTACTTTCTCTGTTAAAAAAGTGACTTTCATGTAGTCACCTGTGAAAAAATATGACAATCATTTTGTTTACTTAACTCTGTTAACAATTTCATGTAAAAAAAAGAATTTAAAAATTCTCCCTAGAAAACAAAAACTTTTAAATATGTCCATTGGCGAAGTGGCTCTAGGGGGTTGTTGACTAAATGGCCAGAAAGAATCTTAAAATGGCATGAGAAGTATCTTTGGAATAAAGTTTGCTTTATCACAGGGCACAATTTATGTGTCAGCTGCTCCCCCTTCCCCCTGACCTCCCCTCTCTCTCTCTCTCTCACCTCAAGATCTTCATTATCCTGAATGAGCTGTGTCAAGAGGTCCTGAAGATCCTCTTCGTCTTCGCTGTCATCGCTTGAGTTTGAGCTCGAGCTGAGGTCCTCCAAGTCAGAGTCCTGCCGGAGGTACTGCAGCTCCTGGATTTCCTGGGCAAGACGCTCCATCTCACTACGCTCCGTCGCCATTTTCTGTTTCAACTCATCAGCTGTGAAACAAACATGTGAAGAATGAATAAAGAAAATGCCAATATTATATATAATATACACAAAACGCTTATAAGTGATACTCCCAACAAAATCGTACCCTTTCCAAAATAATGCTTTATGATAGCTTTCATGCCTTTTAAAATATCCCATTTTACTGTCTCAACCAGGCCTCCCCCCCCCCTCAAGCCTATTCAACACAGATTGCAGAAATCAATGTCCCATGATCTGTCCAAAGTGAAATGCTCAAGCTCCTATATCTGTGAAAATACTACCCCTGCCCAGCCTGAGGGAAACTCAAGCCATGACCACACCATAATGAATCTGACACTTCCATCAATCCATCCCAATTAAGTTATCAGTGTTACAGAACAATAGCCCACACTTATTCTATTTTTTAAACAGCAGTACACCCATAAGTCAGTATTTAATATCGTCTCTGTCGCAAGCAATTCAGTCAGTTCAAATTTTGAGAATTTTATATTTTCACACCTCCCAAAGCTGTATCAAAGAAGCAACGAAAATTAAGTTTAACGCTATGGTCAAGGCATACAATTTTCTTGCTTTTAATGATTCCTGATAGGAAAAACTAGTTTTTTACCTCTGGTGTAAAAAGTACCCAAACGGACTTCAGTGGACTGCTTGGCACACCAATGCTAGTAATAATCACAATAGTTAAGTCCTGAAAATTCACTCTAAAATTAACCCTCCAACTGAAATTGATGTAAGACATAGACTGAAAGGACAGTACCCGAAGGACAAATGAATTCATTTTCAAAGGAGAAAAAAGAGAGATAAAAATTCTCAATGTGAAAGAAATAGTAGCTTTTCAGAGCATTTTTCAATAGATTTCTAGTGACATAGGGAGGCCAGCCCCTTAGACTAGCAGGACTACAAATATTAAAGAAAAATGGAGCAGAAACACAAAAAAGACTGATATCATGTTTATCTAGCTTGAATAATCTGATCACATATTGTTTTCCTCACTTAAACATTATCTAACGGACAGTCCTACTACCAATAGGGTGAACAGAGGGCAGATTACAAGTACCAGTATATGGTTGTCCCTTAAAGTAAAAGACGTGACAGAGAACCATAACAGACAACATCAGCAAGAAAAGGTGCATGCAAGAATGTCAGTCACTCTCACCTATGGCCAGTAACTCCTCCTCTTCCATCAGCATGGCATACTCTTCCTCCAAAAGTTGCTCCATGTCTCGATCATCTGATATTTCCTCTGCCAGGCACAAAATATGAAAAGTAAGTTGACATCATATATCAACGATGATATATACAAATTGATATACTACAGATATTTATTCTGTATAACCCTATTCAAAATGAAGGATAGACATTCTATATATATAAAACATGATCATTCTTGTAAATTAACACTGTTCAAATGTCACTTCTGTCACTTTTAATGGTACTTTTGTAACCAGTCTATGAGGCAAATAAGGACAAAAATCCCATTCTCCCATTCCCACATTCAAGAACCCAACTACACACAAACACACTAAATAAATGAGATTTCCATTGGTATTGTATTTACCTTCAGTGTCTTTTATTGATTCTGTTTCTGTAACCACCTGTAGAAAAAGCAACAATCTTTGCTATGATGTTGTTACTAAACTTTAATCATAAAGGAAGTACATCAGTATTATATCATGTATAGCCACTTCAAATGAAATGATCCACAAAACTGTCATATCATTACTGCAATACTCTACCATTTTCTTCTTATCATTAAAGTGCTAGGCTACTCGTGTCTGTATATTAAAAAAAACCCGGAGACTTAAGGGGAGAGTTTTACCTGTTTCGCAACCGGCATCACATGCTTTATTGTGCAACAACTTTTTTTTTAAAGCTGACATAGTTCAAAGAAATTCAGCATAAAGTGATAGTGTCCCTTGAAGAATAAATTCTAAAATTTAAAACATACTCACACCCATGCTCTTTGGTTATTATTTGCATGTAAAAATACGAATACAAACACCTAAAACTTAATGACTATGACAGCAACTTTAAAAGATTTCCCAAGAAAGCAAATCACTTGCACAAATTACTGACACAAGTACTGAGTCAAGTTGAGGTACCCAACTACGCCAATAATTCCCTGGAAGCAAGAACAACCTAAAAGGCTTCTGTTACGCTTACTTTTTTCTTCTTCTCTCCCAGCAGCTCTTCTTCCAGCTCTCTCAGCTTTTCCCAACGCAACAAGCTCTCTTGCTTCGCTTTCAGATCCTCTGAGGAAGACTTTGGCTTTGGAATTTCTGCCTTCATTGGCTGCAGTAAGGTAGTAGACATGAAAGGCGGCAGTTTTGGCTTCTTTGCCTCAACTTCCACATTCTGTTTCGGAGGAGATGCTTGACTGGAGACTACCTTGTCTTCCGGTGGCTTTTTCACGATGACAGACTGTGGGAGCTGAACTGTTTTCTGAGGTAGGGTCACTTCTTTGACATGTGATGGAGAGGTCACTTCAGGAGGAGAGGGCTCCTTTTTTCGTTCATTCACAACAGGCCTCTCAGCTGGCTTGACTGAATTATCTTGAGCAACTACAGTTGTTTCACTAGGCTTAACAGCCTGTTTCACTGCAGATTTCTCATTCAGTGCAACAGACACATTTTCGTCTTGCTTTGTTTCTGATTCACCTGACAAATTCTCCTCCACTTTCAAGGTCTCATCAACCCCCTTTTTCACACTGTCAACTTGTGTTTTGACTTCATCCTTTTCTTCCTTGCCCTCTTTAACAGCTTGAGCAGTTACACAACCAGTTTTTTCTTTTGTAATTTCTTTAACTTTTCCGGAACCAACACTAGCTACTTTTTCAGATGAAGTTTCCTTTGTGGCGAGCTCCTTGCTTTCAGGGGTGGGTTCCTTTTGTTCAGTAACATTCTCTTTTTTGTCCTCAGATCCCATGTCACCTTTTCCTTTCTCCTCAAAAGAAACTGATTCCTTTTTCTTCTTCGGTGCTTCGGTTTCTTTTTTCTCAGCTGTCTCTCCACCTTTCATCTTTGGCTCCTCTGCAAACTTCACAGCTTTCTTTGAGTCATCCACCTGAGCCGTGCCATCTACAGACGGTGACTCTTTTACCTCTTCTCCTTCCTTTGGGTGCCGCTCGACAACAGCTGTGACCGTGGTAACGGTAGGACCTGTACTGTCTGGGGCAGTTCTGAGCTCAAGCTGTAGTTCTTCAGGAGCACTAAGGGAGGGAATTGATGTTGTGGACGATTTTTTCATGTCTAGGTTAGCTTTCCGCCGTTCACCCATCTCCACATTTTTTTTGGCCATCTTGATCTGATGTTGAGGAAAAAAATATTTTCAAGAAACAGATGTAATGCACCATACCTCAATTCATTTTTTGGGGTCTTAAATCCCCATACATACAATGTAGGCTTATTAAACAAAAGAAATAGACAGGACGAGGAAGAGACATTTTTGAAGAAAAAACCCCCCAAGCCCCCAAGACCCAAACAACAAAATTGTCTTAACATGTGACAGTTCATCTTCTTCCCACAGACAAAACCGAGAAAAAGTTATAATAAAGTTTGAAATTGAAATTATGATTGTTTCATTTTGTGAAAATGTTCTTTTTACTGTAAAGTATGAGTATACATCTAGACGAGAGGAGTAAAAGTATTTTGTAATTTAGGAAAAAAAATTTTTAAATTAATTTTTGATGTTGTTTGCCTCCATGAGCACAATTTAGATTACATGTATATTTAGGAAGTTGACCGAGTCTTACCACACAAAAGACAATATTAAACTGGTTACCCATTACAACAGTCAAAGCAAAACATGAATTGGTCTGGTTGACTTCAATGCATTTTAATAGCGTTCACTTCTTTAACTCACTTCAGACAGGTCACACAACAGTTGCGTGACCCCCGCCGCGACGCTCGCGACGGGTCTCACAAGCCCTGCGTGACCAACTTTGGAATTTTTTTTTCGCTCTACAAATCACGCACGGATCGCGAGACCCGCCTCGTACCCTTGTTTGGCCAAGCCTGAGCTACTTACACTTCGTTTCGTATCTCTGGGGCCGGTAGTTTTTAAGTTATTGAAGGTGAAGGACAGTGACCCCAACTGGGGTTGAACAGACCGGAACTCGTGTTTTGTTTTTTTCTATACAGCTGATAGTAATCCGACAGTCGCGTCGTAGTAACGGTCGAAGAAGTCGCATGAACAAGAATCACATAATTTCGCCGTTTTCTATACTTCTGTGCGTTTTACTAGTTCTAGTGTCTCAGAATATGATATGTCTAATAGTTAGGATCCTGGATATGTACCCGAACACGGCCCGAGTCATAGTTCTAGGGCTAGATTTAGCACTAGTACCGGTGTTGTTTTTCGCGCAACGAAATCACAACGTCGTGCTGTACATCTGTCTCATGTAATTCAGTGTATGGGTGTGAATCAATGCACAGACCAGCTTTTATATTTTCACCAAACACTCGCACATGTATACAAATCAAATCAGAACACTTTGAACTTTTATTTTTGTTGTTGCAGTGAATTTCATTCTACTTGTCACGTTTCTGGAAATTTTTCGGAAAATCAAATTCATGCCAATTTTTAAAAAATCATACAAATTAAAGTATTAGACTTAGACAACTTTAGTTTTTTGTATTAGATTAAGCTTGAATGTTACTTTACTGTGTCAAAAAATGATTACAATAGGGTAATTCTGAGAGTTGTGGTGATTTATTGAAATACCCCCAAAAACGCCAGTCTTCAATGCTTGTGGCTGGTGAAAGGGCCCAGTCGCAAGTGAGTTAAGCTGTTCTCACAAGCCGATGCAAAAACAAACAGTATCACCTGACCTAAACTTCTGTACCACACGTTTAACACTATACTCCCACGGGACGCCGATCAGCGACGGTAAGAAACTGTCCCTTTTCCCCACGGGACACCGATCGGCAACGGTGTGATATAGCATGGACCACACCTGTATCCTGGTCCATGGGGATAAGTGTTGCAGCGCGCTGAGCGCTGCGTGGGTGAAAAATGTTGAGAAAATAGGATAAAATGAATAGAGAGACTTATAGAATACAACAAACAGTAGTCTTTCTATGACCTCTGACACAGCCAGCTTTGTTGAAAGCTTTCCACAGGAAAGTTGAAACAGACGAATCTACTTGCATCTTACTCACCTTCCTCTTGAGCTGAGTGACCACCCTCTGCACTTCCCACAGCTGCTCCTCTATCACAGGGTCTGTCAGGCCAGAGTTAAGATCTACATGAAGCTGATTAAGAAGGGACTCCTGTCATGACAAAAAAAATCAGAGTCAGAATATTTGTTCATTTTAGTAAGCGTTTTACAGCCCTTGCAATACAATTTCGTCATACAAGTGTTGATGATTAGAGATGTTACAAGAGAGTAACAAATACATAAAAAGGAGGAAAGATAAGGATGATAGATGTTTGAAAGCAAAGAAGGAGAAAACCACACCAGAGCACCCGCCAACCACTCACAAATCAGTCGGAACAGATGGATCTCATTTTCAGTTAGTTTTTGTTTTAGTAGAGGTTTTACGGCCACACTTGTTCAGTTTGGATTCTTTAGTTATTTCCCTTGTTTATCATACCTGGCAAACCATCGAGCCCCTGAGGCAATACAGAACTTCCTGTTCTTTTCTTAAAAAAACAAAATGGCCGCCACTTTCCATCTTATAATTTTCTCTCTTTACACATTTATTACAATAGTTTCACTCATTTTATGTCTCAAAGAAACTAAACCAAGCTCTTAGATCTACTCTTCTCCTCTTCTTGTCGTTGTATGGGGTTTTAGGTGTTCCCGGTGGCTCTAATACAAGAAAGAAATTCAGTGCCTCGACAGCTAACTTTACAGGGAAATTGTTCGTTTTCAATTGTGTCCTCTGTTCTTTACAGAGTTTTCTGGGTCACAAGGATAGTTTTCCCAAGTACTATGTTCATTACTCAATCACTGTGTGTGAGACCCTAGTGGGGGAAGCTCCCCTGTGCTCAGATTTCAGTGAAAGTATTCAGCCTGCCAAGTCTAGACTTCCACTGACCAGTTCTCTTTTCCCAACCACGTTGTGCCTTTGCAGTAAAGAAATTAAAGGAAAGGAGAATGGGCTGAAGCTACCAGGGTTAAGAAAAGAGTTAGAACAAGGTCTGAGATTTATTACCTTGTGATTGTTATCTCAACTTCCCTGTAGTTTACGGGGGTCCATCCTTCAGTGGAAGTGATACCAGATGGCACATTGCTTGAGGTATCTGGTACCTAATGCTAAGAAGTTTGACCCAGAGTTTATAAGAGCTCTTCACACACATACACAAACTCCAAAATGGATCACATTAATGGTAATAACAAGAAGACAAAACAAAATAAATTAAAATATTTATTCATTATGCAAACTGTTCCAATTTCAGTACAAATTATTCTATTGCTGACATAGAATATTGCACACGAAAGACTGGCAGAACTATATGATAAAAGAAAGCTTCAGACTTCACTCCGAATACTCGTATAAATAGCATTTGTACAGCAATAATAAACTGAGCGGACATAGAAATAAAAGACAAGTAATGGACACAATATTTTGAGCATGGGAAAATATTCCAGAAAATATCCTGAAATAAGTATAATTCTGACTGGAATGTTAATTTGTCTTTGAGAAATTTTGTTGCTTTTCTGTACTGAGTCCAAGAAAGATTTGTGTGTGTTTTGAAAGAAATACCACAGACACTTGACAAGTTTGCTACTGTAAGACTTTCTGCCTCGCTGACATCTGCCTGCTTTTCTGATGGTTTTTAAATCTGTGATGTGTTGTATTTTACCTGAATCTTTATCCCCTCAAATCAAAGTCCTAATTTTAGCTAGTTTGTTTGACCTTTACTTCTTAAATGGCGACCTAGCAAGTAGTGATTTTGTACGAGGCTTTACTAAGTTTAGTGTGTGAAGCACAATGGTTGTCCCCTTGTTCGGAAAACTAACATATCACCATCCTCTGTATTAATTTTACGCTTTGTAAGACGTGAATAAATGGCCTGCTCACTGTCTAGTAGTTCAAGTACAGATTTCTCCAGTAAATTACATTCTGTCATAAATTCAAGCAAAACCAATGCGTTGCTTTTCAAGGGTGATGTACTTGCATCTACATATAATGGTGAAACTACAGATTCAACTGAAACAGATGTGTTGATCTTGAAAGGAGAAATACTTGCGTCCACATTTCATTTTTGTTATGTGGGGTACTAGTTAACAAAAAGTCATAACCAGGAGCTGTTGAACTTGAATGAAAAGAAAAGTCCTCTGATTTTGACATTATATCAGTATTAGCTTGGGATGTTGATGTAGATTCACCCAGACAGCAAGAATGGGATACATACTCTTTATATCTTAAAGAATGTAAACATGAGATTGCACTTGATTTTTTAAAATTATGAAGCTGTCCAAGTAAAATAGACTCAGCTGATTCAAGTTTTATTTGTTATATCACAGGTGGGGCATGGCACTGAATTTGAAATAGACATTTTTAAAATAGCTGAAAGACACACCGCACAAAAATAGTGGTTACACTTTGTTTTGACAACATGGTGTGTAAAAAAGGACGAAAATAATCTATATTCAAACTTTTCTTTAAAGGATGATGGCATGCTCCGCAGACTAAAATGACATTTTTCTTGTTTGTTCATCTTGGGTAAAAAGCTGATAGTGCTATTATCATAAAGAGAACTAAATATATTATCCTGGCTTAAGTTGTAAAGTAAAAATGTTTCATTGTGTGAAAAATCTGGCTTCTTTTTGCGACCCCCTATCCCTTTTTTCTGAGACATTCTACATGTACTACATTGGTAACACTCACTGTTGTAGGGCTCCCAAGAGATTTCTCTAGCTCTCTTTGCAGGCATGTCAGCCATCATTAATATAATCTTTTTTTCCAATAACTGAGCATTGTCCTGTTGCACGTCTGACACATCTTGCTTGGGTGCTGGCCAGGAACGTCATCCTGTACGTTGATGGCGTAAACTGTCCAGATAGAATCCCTGAGGCACTACAGTCCTTAGGCTTGGAAGATTTTGCCCCTATCTTGCTGCCACAAAATCGACATAAAGACTGGAGATTATCCATGTGTTCTCCAAAAGTATGCATACTGGAGACCTGGTATCTGTAAAAAGCAAAAAGTAGGCAACTATCAGTGTCTGTGTACACCATTTAGATAAGAAGCAAAAAGAAGGGTTGATACTTTCAATAAAGGTGGAGCCAAAAATCTAATCTTGTTCATATATTGTATTTACTTCTTTCTGTCATAGTAATTTATACAGGTATGACAAAACCACGTAGATAAAGGATTTCAGTCTCCTCATATTAATAATAACATTAATTGTAACACAGCTTTCTCTCATGCTCTAATACTATCAACTATTCATCAGAATAATAAGACAATGGAGTAATAAAGTGTGTTTTGTTTATATTGTGCTCATTTTAAAGAATAACTAATTTAAAACAATAACACGAGGGAGCTAGTAACTGCTTTTTACTTACCAGTTTTCAAACGTCCAAACGGTGAATATGTAAGGTCCCTTTTAAACTTGTTGAGAGGTGAAGTAAAGCAGAAGAGGATCAACAACGTTGTCTTTACCAAAACACTGGGAAAACTCTGTGAGACTCACAATTCCTTCACGAAGGTTGGCTTTGTGGCCATTTAGGAGCCTGGGAGGGCCGTATAAATCTTGGCCTCGGCAACCCATGTTTAGCCTCCCAGGGGAACAAAAGTCATGACTGGAGTTGTGTGTGGTAGCAAACCACCATCATGAGGAACAGGTAGTAAATATAACGCCGTACTCTCTTGTTTATTAGTCTAAATGAGTCAGCTGTGAAGACACCTTATGTTACAATAATTACTCCCTTGCTGCATTTGAACTGCTCGGTCAGGGGAAATAACCGTAAAAGTGCTGGACTAAAGGGTGAAAAATCTGACCGGCTGAACAAGTGTGCGGCGCTCGCAACTACATAAGGGCATATCAGCGCCAGAAGATTAGAGGTGTAACAAGAGAGTAACAATCATAAAAAAGAAAAGGGGGAGATAAAGACGATAGATGTTTGATAGGAAAGAAGAAGCAGCAAACCACACCAGAGCACCCGCCAACCACCCACTCTCATTTTCAAAAGGTATACTAACAAAAACATAGTGTGAATTTTAGTAAAGAGAAGCCCACATGCACAATAACCACGAGAGGAAAAAGTAAGACAGACAGAAACAAAAGAGAGCAAGAAAAGAAACTACCATTGGTACTGTTGGAAACCAAAGATAAAAATGACCAGATCAATGGGAAGAAGGAGAACCGACCAGCAGCATCCAAGAACCACTGACATGACAGCACATCAATCACTCCAAATCGAAGAGGGAAGCGGGATGGATAAAACGTATGAAAAAAAGTTGACATAGTTGTCACTTACTAATAGTCAGCAGAACAATGGCAACGCCTTACCAGGAAAAACCTCTAATATAAGTACAAGTCAGATGCAGAAGCTTAAGCACAGAGATGTGCATTGACACAATACTGGCTTTTTAAGTGCAGGGAAAAAGTAAAACAGATTGATAGAAACTAAAAAGAGAAAGAAAAGAACTAGGACCAACCAGTGGCACCTTCCAGCTACCCATAAAGGACAATGGCGACATCCCACCATGTAAAGACTCTAACATCAGTTAGAGGGTGGAGCAGCACACTCCACCAGAAAGGCCAAAGACCATCTCCACCACAAGAGACAGAGAGAAATAGATTCACACAGCATCCTCTGATGAAACCAATCACTCACTTGTTTGGCAAGTTCTTCCTCCAGGGCTACTGGATTATCAGGCAGCTCCAGGGACCATTTGGAATGTGCTGGTTTCAGTGGGGGCACATATCTATAGAGGTGATAAAAATATTAACTTCAAAGATTGAGATAGTCACATAATCCTCTAACCTAAAGATCTTCCTCTCGTTCATCTCTAAACGGACATCAAACTAAAGATAAAAGGTCCTTCTCCACACAAATAAATCCCCCAAACCGTGAAAAAATAATTTAAGGATTGAATTAAAATTTCTACAACTAAAACCTGGAGAGGCAATCAGCATCTCAAATAAACATGATTATGCATAAAAACAAATAAATACAAATTTAAAGCCATAGACGAATATTGTTCTTTCCAGCCAAGATATACAACTAATACTCCAATAAACATATTACATTTATAAACAAAGTGAGCAACCAAAAAGATTGTCTTTCCCTGAAGGAACAAAAATTTCATATTTCTGCAGCTGTAAAGCTCTTACTTGCGTAGTGTGACGTTGCCAAACAGGTCCTGGACATTGGAGAACAGAACATACAAAACGCGGTGACTGATCTGCATGGTTGGGCTCAGAACTATGCTCACATTTTGAAGACTCATCTTGTTCTCTTTGGCCTGTGGGGGAAAAAAAACAACAAACAATCAAATTATTGTCTTTAACACTAAGCTCCCACGGGACGCCGATCGGCAACGGTGTGATATAGCATGTACCTATGTATCCTGGTCTGTGGGTGGAAAGTGTTAACACCACTTGGGACACAATTTACACTAAATTAAAGACAATATTCAATTCACAACGAGGACATTCTCAAACATTTGTCAATCCTAGTCTTTTAAAGATCCGAGCGGGGAGATAAACTAAGAACACTCGCATAGTGCTGTTATCAGAGCTTCCAGCAGCTGATGCCATTTTTCGAGGATTTTTGGAGGCTGAAGGGGGGACAGCGTCCCCCTTGTGCTTGAGAATTTTTGGTTTCAGGGCATCCTAAGCATGCCATTTCTGGCTATTCAAGCCTAAATTTAACAAGAAAATAAGTGAGAAAAAACCATACCCTGCATACATAATTTTCGGCACTCCTGTACACTTGTGATCCCGTTTAGGGATAGATCTACTCGTTTTGACCCCACCAACAATTACTTCTGGTTCTAAACGATCACTTTTTGATGCGCGTGCCGATAGGCCTATGGAGAGATAGCCAATCAAACCTAATTGCAAAACATCAAATTATGGTCAAATTCACGGGGGCATACCCCCCCTGAAACCCAACTTGCCTTGTTAAACACAATTGAAATTTTACTGTTCATTTTGTAGGCTAAATCTACTGACAAAACATTGAAACCGAATATTTAGATCAGTATCGATATCCAGTAGTCTTTGCTTGAGTGATTTAGTGCTAGATCTAACGTGACCGCAATTGTACGGAAGTGCCTAATTTTCTGCTGTGTTAATCCATATAAATCCAAAGCCATGCTTTCTCCTTTGTACCGATACTGTACATCCACTACAGTAGTATAACAGCTAGATCTATAAAACTTGACAATTAATATTCAACTCTTTTCTGATTGTGTTGGTTTGCACCATAATGTGTAGAACCCTTATAATAATAGTATAACAGATAGATCTAGATCTATACATCTAAATAACTTGACAACTAAGATCTATAATCAACTTAAATCCACAACAATATTTACAAATACACAAGTCTGAAAAAAAAATCAAGCTCTCTTCAGAGTTTTCTTTTCTTGACAGGCCCAAGATCTATTGAACCACAATCGTCATTTCTTCCTCTTGTTTACAGAGCTGGTGCTCTGCTTATTGTGCTTCAGAAAGTGAAAGTAAAAGACACTGTCTACACTTTCAAATAAAAGAGCACTTTCGGTATGGGTTGGCTATTATTGATTATCAGTAATTACTGACATTTTTTATTTCGCACTTTTGAAAATAATTTTCAAAAATTATTTTTTTGGGGCACAAATTTTCACGCAAATTTTTCCAATTTGGAATCCTGCTAATTTGCGGAAATCCGCAAAATTGCGGAAGACAGGAAGCACTGTGTTATAATACACTGAAACCTGCTCTAAGGGCTACCTGTATAAGACAATCACTTATACAAAACAGCCATTTTGTTTTCCCCTTTGCATTTTTTTCACATTATAATAACGCTGTGAAAGATGTCCCACTATCTAATATAACCACTTTTCTCCTCCTCAATTGGTAAACATCTTAGACAATTTCGAAAGAACATTAAGCCAACCCCATTGACATGGTGACACACAAATCGAAATAATAATTTGAAGACCTTACCAACTCTATGACATGAGACATATGTACAATCATCCAGCTCAGGAGCAGACGGTTGCAGTTGGGCATGTCACAGATCAGCCGGTAAAATGCCTCCACTTTCTTTTTGCTGTTCTTTATCACTGAGGAAAAATCAAGTAAGCTGTTGGCTTAACTTTGTTGAAAAATCGCCTAAATTTAACCTTCCAAATCAAAGTACAACAAGACGCAGTTGAGCAAAGCCAAGTTACGGAAACATATATAAAACTTTTGAAGTGCATTCAAAATCCATACCAGATAATAATTCACAAAATTGGCACCACTGATGTTATAAATAATTTCCATTAATTCCCACCCTCTGCAGATACTTTAGCTGAAAAACCTCATGGCAAACTGACAAAGAAAACAAACATTAAATAACCCCCCTCTCCCCCAACAAAAAACAAAGAACATTTTCCTACCTATTTGACCTATAATGTGAAATTGTAGGACAAAAAGAAATTTAAATTTAAAGAAAAAGGTAAGTGTGAAATACTTTCACTTCAACATGCAATACAAAAAAAGTTGGCATACTTCAAATTTTAAAAAGTTCGCAAAAGTTTCAATAAAAAGGGTAACAGATACTCTCAATTAAATGAAAGATTTCATGGTACAGGCGACTTCACTTGTGTTGAACCCGCTTGAGTCAATTCAGTTTATCTTTTTCTCGGGTCTCACCACCTCTTTTTCTTTAGTTCTCAAAAGTTAAGTTGAACATCGGATAACATCATCTCATCTGTATTCAACTATATTTACACTACACAGACTCACCTGAAGCCTCCTCAAACTTGGGTAGGAGTGCGGGGGTCAAAACTGGCTCAGGCAAATCTCGCAGGAACTGCTTCAGGAGACTGGCAACCACGTTGGGTTCATGCTCGTACAAGTACACGGCCTCATGACGGTTGTACGCATCCTTCAAGTGCTGTACCTTGGACTTCACGCCAGAGATTCTGTAGATGCCCTCACAGGACAGACCTATAGGCAGAATAAATTTTTTACATATAATTCACCCTCTTGATTACAAATGGCCCACTCTCGAAGAAGATCAACGACATTCCCTTCAAGATAACATGTCATGTTGGTGTCTGGAAATCTAATTTACCCCTGGCAAACACAGCAAGTGTTATTCAAAACAAAAGCCTTACTTTAAATTCTGTATTCAGTATAATGGGCGGGGGGGGGGGGGGGGGGGGGGTTAACCTATTACTCTCCAAATATACAAGGGCCAGAAACACCTTCTGCATGGATTCAAGCCTATGCTGCCAACATAGCACTCAAGTGCTTTATCGACTATGGGCTCTTTCCTAACATTTTAAAGTGCACTGATGAGACAAGTTCAATCAAAATAAAAGTAAAACTCCTTCATTCCATTATAAAAGGCTGTCTCAGTCAAATTAATTTGATAACTCTAAGATGAATAAAGCCCACAGGCAGAATCTATATTTTTAAAAGAGATAATTGAGATGATGCAAATTGACTGTGGATGTACTTTCAAGATATATGTAGGGGACATTTCCATTTGTAAACAATAAACAAATCTATGATATCTATTGCTAGAGTACAGTGAACAATCACACTGACTTGGCAACTCTTTATTGCAACCTCCATCTCTCTTGTCTCACAAAGATTGTACTCTTTGACCAAAAGTTTGTCTTATTTTAAAGAAACCCAAACAATAAAGGTTACTTTCTGCTTGGAAAAAGAAAAAAGAAAAAAATGTAACCAACAGATAGGACACATGAGAACCCACTTTAATAAATGTACAGAACAAAAAAATACCAACCACATTCCTCGATGTAGTCAATACACTCCCTCACAATGGCTGGCACCTCAATGCCATCATGGGACTTGTTCCTCTCAACAGCCATGGCCAACGGCACCCCAAATATTGGGTTCTCATACTGACCTGCGCAAAGTGGACAGCAGAAATAAAGGTTACTGATTTTAAACTGCGGTTAGTTTGATACTGAATATTACACAAAAACAAAAGCAATGCAAATCTGAAAGCAGTACAAACCAGAAATTATTTTGAATGTTTTAGTGCAACACACAAAGTTGTCTTCCACTTTCTCAATTGACTGTGATGGAAAAATTTACCAGATAATTAGCAATAGACAGTGGTGTGATTGCAAAGAAGCAAACTGTGGAGTTCAGTGATAATAGTAATAAGGAACACAGTGTAAAGTTGGAGTGACTGATATCAAAGTACCCTTTATACATTCAGTTTGTACTTTACGTTTTCATAACTCTTCCTAGTCTCCCAAGAGTACAGCTGTATGGGGTTCTATAAGACAATGCCACAGTGTAAAAAACAATGGAAAAAAACCTGTAGTCATGCAACATACTGGGAGTGACGACCGCAGGGGCTGGGGCATGTTTCGATTTCTTCTTGTCCTTTTTGAACTTCTTCCCTTCCTTCTCTTCACGCCTTTTTTCTTTTTCTTCTTTCTTTGCTTCTTTATCCTTTTTCTCTTCCTGATAGGGATAAAAAATAAAATTATAAGATAAAGAAATGTAAAGTTCCTTAAGAGCTGCAAATTTTTATTAATAATAATAATAATATTAAATTGCATTTATGTAGCCCATTTCCACAAAGAAGTGCTCAGCGCTGTACAATAATACAAAGAACATATGCAGTGCACAGCTCCTATAGTAATCCTCTTTCTCTCTCTCTCCCACTCTGTCTCTGTTCCTCACTCTCTCTCTCTCCAGTACATCCTCGAGTAAAGACAATCCCACAAAACTTACCCAGATACCCTTGTACACATTGATGACATCACACAGTCATAATTTTTACAGAATAGAACAGCATGAATGAACGATACTGAGAAAACATAATAGATACTGAGAGAACATAATAATATTTGTATTTGTATTAGGAATGTCTGAAATTACAGATTGAGGCTGGAATGAAACAAATGCATTTTAAGTGCTGATCTGAATTTTGTTAAAGTGGCAGACTCCCGTAGATTTTAAAAGTCAACTGAAGAAACACTACCTATACAACAAGCAAAACAAAAATTGAGAAAGAACCAACTAAAAGAACCAAAGTAAAACAGTTAAACTGTACTACAAAACAATTCACAATAAAGGCTGACACATATCAAATCATGCCACTGACCCTGCTCTTACATTTTATTGACATGAAATTCTTATGTTGAATGATCTAAACATGAATAGCTCTAAACAGATGAAATAAGGAAGTCATTCATTGCTGGACTAGCAAACTTATGAGAGCATTTTCATTACCTCTTGCTTGTTCCAAAAGAAAATGATTTGCTGTCAAAATGTAATAAACTAGTGCTGGACCTGGTTAAACTTTGAAAAAGATAAAATATTCAAAGAGGTCCAAAAAGCAAAACTTAACGAAAACATCTTCCCCATCCAAGATACAAATCGGGTGAAGACATCACTGGTCTAAAAAGTCTCAAAATTTTACAGATTAAAAAAATATATTAATAAATAAATCTACAGAAACACATAATAATGTACACCACAATGTGGTCCAATTAGCTTTTGATGTCACTATGGCAGGCACAAAAAGCCCCCACAAAAACTTTGGTAAAAGACAGACAACAACAAAACACAGTTGAGAAATATTAACTCACCTTTTCCTTAGCCTTCTCTTTCCTTACAGGGAATTTAAAAGTTGGTTTCACTCTTTCTTTCTTATTTTTACTTGGACTCCTGTTGACAATAATAATAACCCTAATTTAGAGGTGCGGTAAAAGATATACAGATGAAAAGCATGTACAGCCCCCTCTCCGCCCCCGGATAAAAATGATTTTTGAAAATATATATATTTCCGCAAAGCAAAGTACATTCTTATCTACTTGCCATGAAAAAACCCCCAAAAAACTCCTGTTCTCTGTCTCATAACTATTTTCAGAAAATATAAATAATTTTGACATCTCTAAATATATCATCTTTCACAACCTTAAAAAAAAAAAATAAGCGACACGATACAGATTTCTGCTAAGGACGAGGAATCAAACATCACAAAATATCTGAACTGAAACAAAATACTATATAACATGGATAGGTCGAACACAGAAGACTCAAAATCAAGCATCCGTTGAACTGTGCCTGCGGTCCGTTTTCCCCCCCTTCTTTATCTTAGTAAGAAAATTACTGTGCACTTGAGACAAAATAATAATAATAATATAAAACAACTGTAAAAGGCAAGGCTTGGTAAAATACCACCTTCCCCCCCCCCCCAAAAAAAAAATCTGGCTGTGCTATTTTTAGTGCGCTGCTCAACACGTGTGCCTACGCCTTAGGCCTAGCCAGGCTTGTGTGGAGCGGGCGAAAGGAAGGGTTGTGCATCACACGATCGGCCGCCTCACCCCTCTTTGCAAAGGACTGCGTTGTTGATTACGCAGTGTGGCGTTCTACTCGCGGTACTGAAGGGATAATCGATCTATTTTTTGCCCCTAAAGTAGGAATCTCTGTTGCTTCCCTTGATACTCTGACACAGCCGATGCCATAACACTATTCACGTATCCCTCGAACTACTGAGGCCGGTCCTGACGAATTTGAGTTATTCGTGTTAAACTGTAAATGCAAAACACCAACACTGATCACACTATTCACTTACTTCAACTCTCCAGCCAAGACTAATTGATCATCTTCTGAATCCTCTTCCTCAAACATCTGATAGCCTTTCTCTTTTTTGTCCCTCTTCCCATCTCTTTTGCGGCTTGAATCTCGCTTCCTGTCATCTTCCACTGTAAAACAATCAGGAATCTTACTAACATAAAAATGCATCCACATGAAGGCCACCATCACAAATTGTTTTTATAGAAAATTTAACAAGGTTTTCATATATATATATATATATATGTGGTTATACTTTTTCTATAACTGGCACAGCTGTCAACTTATCACAACAAAAAAAACAAACAGATATTACCCTGGCTGCCAGTCAAGAAGGTGGGTATTGGCCATGTAAACCCCCTCCAAACCCTTCACACAAAACTTTTCTGCACGCATTCAATAAATTCAGGCTATTAAAAGTGCACCTGCAGCGAAAGAACTCTACAATTGACATATTTGCATTTTTTTTCTTTATAATTCGCATATTCAGTCTTGAAAGTTCATAATTTTTAATATCTGCAGCATAAGAAAGTCCACTCGACGAGGAGCAATACTAGGAAACAGAGAATGTGTATTTTCTGATACGAAAGTGGACTTCCGTACTCAGACCCTCAAAAACATAATACGTTTTTTAAATACTGGTTGGTAGATATGTACTGGTATTTTAAACAACTGATACATGAGAATTTTATGGCATCACTGACACCTTATCGTTATATGACCTTCAGCCGATAGAAGGAGTATAAGGTATAATAACATAAGAAACTGCAAACTTATACTCGCTTATCGTTGGTTGTGTTCACTTTAAATAGGGTGCAATTTAAAAAACAAAACAACTTTCAGTAAACAATAAAGTGGGGAATGCAATCTGAAAAAAATTCTAGAGAGAAAAGAACGAACCATCAGGATCTTGACTTTCAAAATTCATGGTGTGAATGCTGGAAGCTCTACTGTCTCATCATCATACACAGCAAGCAAAACTGTATGAAAAAAAAGTCATGAACACAAGAAAGTTAATAACTAAATATCAGAATGAAGCATGAGCAAAACTGTGCATGCATGGGGTTAGGGTAAGGGGAGCATTACAGTGACTTTCTGTAATTAATTTAAAGCATCTTAAGGAAAATTTACTCAGCATGTGTAATGGGACCAAAAGTGAATACACAAACACAAAGAAAAGAAGCATAGATGTCAGTACTAGATCCACATATCATCATATTACCAGCGAGTTTAAAGTTTTTGGTAGAATATGACAATTGTCTATTTTTTATTTCACATTTGGCTGTTTTTGTCTAGCTTTTCGCGGCCAGGAGCCGGTGTCATAATCAAGGTCACGATCTGATTATAGGACGGTAAAAAGTCTAGGAAAAAAAAACAAGCACTCGCAGCAGTCAAGAGAATATTAGGAGTTAGTTCCCCTCACATTTGCGAGGTAGACTCGACCAGTGTAATAGTTCGCTTACATAATCAGTGCTTGTGACTGCTTGTGGCCCGAAAGGAGTGAACAGGGCATATATATATATGTGGCAATGAAACAGTTTTGAGTGCTGTATATATATGTACATGTTCCCTTCAGTTCTTTTGGTAGACTCTTCCAGCCTCACTTTAAGCTCACTTAATCAAAGCTTTTGACAACTTAAAATAGAGTTGCTCCAAAGGGTGAACAGGCTGTTTCTGTGGCAATGAAACCATTTTGAATATGAGGCATTGGTGATTATGAAAGTCTTTTTACATTCATTTAATTTATGAGGTTTACGTTTATGGATGAATTTGACAGCGACAATGTTTCAAAATTAGGAAGGGAAGCAGTGATTACTTGATATAAATATAAACGCTTTGCCACTGACTAAACCTAATGCATATGATGCAACTTGTCCACACTTTGATGGCACTGTGGTTTGTAGTCTTGAAATATCGGAGAAATCAACTTACATTAGATAGGCCTAGTTTGAGCTGCCATTACCATTCAGATTGCCAGGCTAGCTGACAGACTGAAAGTCAATTAGGAAATTTTGGTAAATTTTACTTTTATGCATCCACGTACAGATGCACTGATATGAGGGCTAAACTGCAATAATCTTTGCTGTAGAACACACATATGACCACTAAAACCCTTGCAAATCAATTGTTTTCAAGTAAATATCAATCTTAATTGCCAAAACATCAAATCATTGTGAAATGCAGGGGGGCATGATACCCCCTGATTCTTTTTAGGTCAGGCATGCCCCCCTGACACCCCCCAAGTTGTTAAAATCAAGTCAAATATTACTACAGTCGAACCTGCCTTAACGGAAACCTGTATAAAACAGAAACCTGTCTTAACGGAATCTCTCCGCTCCCCCCCTAGATACATTCCTCTTTAATTATCTGTATAAAATGGAAACCAGTCCAACGCAGAAACGGAAAGAGAAATCCACTCCCTTCCGAGGGTTTCACCTGTCTAAGACGGAAAATGCTTGGCCCGCTCAACCCTGATTTGAAACAAAACTCACAAGTTTGGTTCCGCCTGCTCTAAACTTAACGCCATGGCCATGCCGCTGGGCGAGGAAAGGGAGTAGGGGTGCAATTTGGGGGTAGATGTTACCCCATCATGTGAGCCTTAAGCCATGAAGATGGTCAGGGTAGTGTGGGTGTGAAATCTCACAATTGCCCGTGAGAGTGCTTGAGTAGCAAGCCACTACAGAAACTTTCTTGGGTAGCCAGAAGCCAGAGGTGTGAAATTAGTTTGACCACCAATGCCTGCCGCCCTGATCGTACGCCAACCAAGAAAAGAGTTCCTCGAATCGTTGTTACATGATAGCAGTGAGGGGTGGCATTGGTTGACTGTGCTTGTTACACCAATGGGTGGGGCTAAGGGTGGAAGCAAAGGAGATGTTCAAACATTTCTGTTTTTAATAGAGGTCAAACAGTGGTCCTATGAAAGGCAAGCACTGGTGGTATTTGGTAAGTAAGACTGACACATGTCATTATCAGATATGATAGCAGTTAAGAGGTGTGAAGTTTTGATCACTGCTTGCCAATCGGACAAGCGATCCTTGATCCCACCGGCTGGGCCTTTGAACCCCCCCTCCCCTTCCATCTCCCCCTAAATCCCCCTGTCTAAGACGGAATTTTTTTCTGGCTCCCTTGCGATTCCGTCTTACACAAGTTCGACTGTATTTTCAAACATTAATAACTAAATAACTATTGATTTGCGGCAAAAATGAAGGCCATATATTCGTGTTCAGCATGCAAAATACTACTAACTATAGAAAAAAGTATATAAAATGTGTATATGAGACGGGTGCATGAGTAAAAAACTCAACATTTTCAAAGCCTACAAAAATACAGAACCTTGGTAAGTCAAAAGAAAAAAAAAGCCTCCCTTGAAGACCAACCAAAGAAAATGTTTAGTTAAATATAGATCTAAAGATGGTAATTGTTTACTTTCTCGCATTTAATTCCGGGGGAGGACTTCGGTAACGAGCGACCACTCTGGACTCTATGAATATTATAATTAGATCTAGATTCTAGATCTCTTCTATACTCAATGGCCATCAAAATAAGTACGGAAGGCCTAAAGTAGGCACTTTTTCAGTAGTTCCCACTCCACAATAGTTATTTGCGGGTTTTGGACCCAAGAGTAGGGAGTTTCAGGGGGGCCCCTGACCTAATAATAATAGGAATAAGGTGGGGGGTTTCAGGGGGGCATGCCCCCCTGATTATACCATAATTTGATTTTTGCAGTTGTTAGGTTTGATATCTTAGCTCGCCGCGTATCTAACGTACAGATCTTGATGTAGATTTCTAGATCTAGAATCTAGATCTAGGCTCAAATAAAGTGGGCGGGAACTACCGAAAAAGCAGCCTATAGTAAAGCCAGTATGTTACTACACCAACAAATGATGAAATTCCATTACTTTACGTATTTGACTTAAGGCCACCTCTATTCTCACCCGGAGTGAGAATAGTGCAGGCGAGTCTTGTGGCTATTCTCACCCGGTGCGCGTTCACCAAATTTTGCGTTCACCCTAAACCACAGAATACACTGTGATAACAGAAAAATTGTAGAATTCTGTGCCGTGAACAAACATTCCATTACAACTGTAGCCTACTAAAAGCATACAATTTTGTCTGTGGCAGTGGAGAGAGAGAGAGAGAGAAAGAGAGAGAGGAGTAGCGCGAGAATTTCCGGGCAAAACAAAATGGCGACACGCGTAGTTCGGCTCGATACGAAAAGTTAAATAGCCGTAGCATCTTTGTAGACAACCAAATTAATTTACTTTTGTGTTTTAACATCATTTTTTAACTTTGTTTTGGTAAATTTGATCGTCCACACCGATAGACAGTATTCAGAATGAGACAGAGAGAGAGAGAGAAGAGGGGAGGAGTTGATCTTGCGAGAACTTCCGGGCGGGTGAGAATAGCCACTTTCTCGACTTAACTTTAACTATTTTCTAGTTAACTCTAGGGCAAAGTCTTGAATATCCGGTCCGGGATGCATATAATTTCGTCTAGATCTAGATCTGATCTAGATATCTAGATTCTAGATTCTAGGCCCGGCCGGAATTAACGCGAGAAAGTAAACAATTGCCCTAAAGTAAAGATAGCCTTGGCCCAACTCATCTACATTCGATGATTCGTGGTTCCCGTTCGTGCCCAGTTACCGTGTACGTAGACGCTGTTAATGCAATGTTTGTTTGACCATGTAAATGGCTGACTGTGATTTAAAATAAGA
This sequence comes from Aplysia californica, assembly GCF_000002075.1. Lineage (NCBI taxonomy): Eukaryota > Metazoa > Mollusca > Gastropoda > Aplysiida > Aplysiidae > Aplysia > Aplysia californica. The sequence goes on from NW_004797816.1 coordinate 335,088, forward strand.
TTATGGTGTTCACTAAACCTAATGCATACGATGCTACTTGTCCACACTCCTTTGAAACCACTGTGGTTTGTATCGGAGAAATCAACTTACATTAGACAGGCCTAGTTTCAGCTGCCATTACCATTCAGATTGCCAGGCTAGCTGACAGACTGAAATTGAAAATCAATTAGGAAATTTTCAAAGCCTAAAAAAATACAGAACCTTGGTAAGTCAAAAGAAAAAAGCCTCACTGGAGATCAACCAAAGAAAATATCTAATATAAAGATACTTATTACATTCGTGGTTTCAAAGATGTTTTCCGAGACTGAGAAGCTTTTGGGAAGAAAACGAAAGTCTAAAAATTAAACGATTGTTGTAGTATGAAAGACTTATTCGGCATGTACACACCCTTTCAACTCTTCTACAACCTAAGTGTACGTCATTTCTTTTTTCCGCAGATTAACCTTTCAAACAAAAATAATAATGTCATGTACACACTTGTAAAAAAATAATTTCAAATGCGTTACGGATTTTCCTTTATCTTGCAATTTGCTCAAATTTTGCCCCCCCCCCCAACCCCCCCACACCCACCTCCAAAAACGCCAAACAAACCATCAAGCACAATTCTTTTTCTTTCTCAGTTCTCATTCTATAGGCTCTTGCTGATTCAACAACATAGTGGCTTTGGCCTTCCCCTTATATTGCACTCTCGTGTGATCACAAATAATACAAATTAATTGAGAAGACAACAATGCAAGTAACGATGATGATGATGATGACAACAACAACAACAACAACAACAACAACAACAACAGCAACAACAACAACAACAACAACAACAATAACAACAACAACGGCGGTGGCATCTCTTCGGGGAGGATTCAGGGAGGTTAGACTGCCTCACCCACTAGGCCTACCCAAGGGAGGCGGTGGCCCTGGCGTAGAGCACGCTCTACGGGGTTCCAAACGTTCCAAACGTTTCGAACGGATAG